>NW_026601126.1:5000-40000 GCF_029448725.1 Salvelinus fontinalis
TTTTGTGAGGTAGTGTGTGTTTTGTGAGGTAGTGTGTGTTTTTTGAGGTAGTGTGTGTTTTGTGAGGTAGCGTGTGTTTTGTGAGGTAGCGTGTGTGCGTGTGTGTGTTTTGTGAGGTAGTGTGTGTTTTTTGAGGTAGTGTGTGTTTTGTGAGGTAGTGTGTGTTTTGTGAGGTAGTGTGTGTTTTGTGAGGTAGTGTGTGTTTTGTGAGGTAGTGTGTGTTTTGTGAAGTAGTGTGTGTTTTGTGAGGTAGTGTGTGTTTTGTAAGGTAGTGTGTGTTTTGTGAGGTAGTGTGTATGTGTGTGTGTGTGTTTTGTGAGGTAGTGTGTGTTTTGTGAGGTAGCGTGTGTTTTGTAAGGTAGTGTGTGTTTTGTGAGGTAGTGTGTGTTTTGTGAGGTAGTGTGTGTTTTGTAAGGTAGTGTGTGTTTTGTAAGGTAGTGTGTGTTTTGTGAGGTAGTGTGTGTTTTGTAAGGTAGTGTGTGTTTTGTGAGTTAGTGTGTGTTTTGTGAGTTAGTGTGTGTTTTGTGAGGTAGCGTGTGTTTTGTGAGGTAATGTGTTTTGTGAGGTAGTGTGTGTTTTGTGAGGTAGTGTGTGTTTTGTGAGGTAGTGTTTTGTGAGGTAGTGTGTGTTTTGTGAGGTAACGTGTGTTTTGTGAGGTAGCGTGTGTTTTGTGAGGTAGCGTGTGTTTTGTGAGGTAGCGTGTGTTTTGTGAGGTAGTGTGTGTTTTGTGAGGTAGTGTTTTGTGAGGTAGTGTGTGTTTTGTGAGGTAGTGTGTGTTTTTTGAGGTAGTGTGTGTTTTGTGAGGTAGTGTGTGTGCGTGTGTGTGTTTTGTGAGGTAGTGTGTGTTTTGTGAGGTAGCGTGTGTTTTGTAAGGTAGTGTGTGTTTTGTGAGGTAGTGTGTGTTTTGTGAGGTAGTGTGTGTTTTGTAAGGTAGTGTGTGTTTTGTAAGGTAGTGTGTGTTTTGTGAGGTAGTGTGTGTTTTGTAAGGTAGTGTGTGTTTTGTGAGTTAGTGTGTGTTTTGTGAGTTAGTGTGTGTTTTGTGAGGTAGTGTGTGTTTTGTGAGGTAGTGTGTGTTTTGTGAGGTAGTGTGTGTTTTGTGAGTTAGTGTGTGTTTTGTGAGGTAGTGTGTGTTTTGTGAGGTAGTGTGTGTTTTGTGAGGTAGTGTGTGTTTTGTGAGGTAGTGTGTGTTTTGTGAGGTAGTGTGTGTTTTGTGAGGTAGTGTGTGTTTTGTGAGGTAGTGTGTGTTTTGTGAGGTAGTGTGTGTTTTGTGAGGTAGTGTGTGTTTTGTGAGGTAGTGTGTGTTTTGTGAGGTAGTGTGTGTTTTGTGAGGTAGTGTGTGTTTTGTGAGGTAGTGTGTGTTTTGTGAGGTAGTGTGTGTGTTGTGAGGTAGTGTGTGTGTTGTGAGGTAGTGTGTGTTTTGTGAGGTAGGGTGTGTTTTGTGAGGTAGGGTGTGTTTTGTGAGGTAGTGTGTGTGTTGTGAGGTAGTGTGTGTGTTTTGTGAGGTAGTGTGTGTTTTGTGAGGTAGTGTGTGTGTTTTGTGAGGTAGTGTGTGTTTTGTGAAGGAGTGTGTGTTTTGTGAGGTAGTGTGTGTTTTGTGAGGTAGTGTGTGTTTTGTGAGGTAGTGTGTGTTTTGTGAGGTAGTGTGTGTGTTTTGTGAGGTAGTGTGTGTTTTGTGAGGTAGTGTGTGTGTTTTGTGAGGTAGCGTGTGTTTTGTGAGGTAGTGTGTGTGTTTTGTGAGGTAGTGTGTGTTTTGTGAGGTAGTGTGTATATACGGTGTGTTTCAGTCCCTTCTGAAAGTATTCACACCCTTTTTCTGTATTTAATTTTCAAAAAACATTCGCAAACATTACTTTGTCATTGTTTGCGGATTTTGTGTGTAGACAGGTGAGAGAAAAAAAATACATTATATTTAATCAATGTTGAATTCAGGGTGTAACACAACAAGATGTGGAATAAGTCACGGGGTATGAACGGGGTATGAACGGGATATGAACGGGGTATGAACGGGGTATGAACGGGGTATGAACGGGGTATGAACGGACTATGAACGGGGTATGAACGGGGTATGAACGGGGTATGAACGGGGTATGAACGGGGTATGAACGGGGTATGAACGGGGTATGAACGGGGTATGAACGGGGTATGAACGGGGTATGAATACTTTCTGAAGGGCACTGCACGCACACACAAGCTCACGCACAAGCTCACGCACACGCACACGCACAAACACACAGACGCTATGTATTCTTTCAAACTAGGTAACCATACAACCAGCGCCCAGGGGAGAGACAGAGAGGAGATTGAGGTGGTGACCGATGTAGGATATTCTGTTGACAGGTAGGACGGGACAGCATTCTGAAATAGATAGATACACTGGAAAGGTTATCAAAGTTAACACTGAAACACAGACACAGCTAAATATAGAGAGTGAGGCAGTGGTGGGAGGAGAGGAGGTGAGGAGGAGGGGAGGAGAGGAGAGGTGGAGAGGAGGAGAAGTGGAGAGGTGGAGAGGAGGAGATGTGGAGAAGAGAAGAGGAGGAGAGGAGACGAGGGGAGAGAAGAGGAGGAGAGGAGACGAGGGGTAGAGGAGAGGAGAAGAGGGGGAGAAGAGAAGAGGAGAAGAGGAGAAGAGGAGGAGAGGAGAAGAGGAGGAGAGGAGAAGAGGGGGAGAGGAGAGGAGGAGAGGAGAAGAGGAGAGGAGAAGAGGAGAAGAGGAGGAGAGGAGAAGAGGAGAAGAGGAGGAGGAGAGGAGGAGATGAGGAGAGGAGGAGAGGAGGAGATGTGGAGAGGAGGAGATGTGGAGAGGAGGAGAAGTGGAGGAGAGGAGAGGAGAAGAGGAGGAGAGGAGAAGAGGAGGAGAGGAGAAGAGGAGGAGAGGAGAAGAGGAGGAGAGGAGAAGAGGAGGAGAGGAGAAGAGGAGGAGAGGAGGAGAGGAGGAGAGGAGGAGAGGAGGAGAAGTGGAGGAGAGGAGAGGAGGAGGAGAGGAGGAGATGAGGAGAAGTGGAGGAGAGGAGGAGAGGAGAAGAGGAGAAGAGGAGGAGAGGAGGAGATGAGGAGAAGTGGAGGAGAGGAGGAGAGGAGAAGAGGAGAAGAGGAGAAGAGGAGGAGAGGAGGAAAGGAGGAGAGGAGAAGAGGGGGAGAGGAGGAGAAGTGGAGGAGAGGAGGAGAGGAGAAGAGGAGAAGAGGAGAAGAGGAGGAGAGGAGGAAAGGAGGAGAGGAGAAGAGGGGGAGAGGAGGAGAGGAGGAGAGGAGAAGAGGGGGAGAGAAGGAGAGGAGAAGAGGAGGAGAGGAGAAGAGGAGAAGAGGAGGAGAGGAGAAGAGGAGGAAAGGAGGAGAGGAGAAGAGGAGGAGAGGAGGAGAGGAGGAGAGGAGGAAAGTAGGAGAGGAGAAGAGGGGGAGAGGAGGAGAAGTGGAGGAGAGGAGGAGAGGAGAAGAGGAGAAGAGGAGAAGAGGAGGAGAGGAGGAAAGGAGGAGAGGAGAAGAGGGGGAGAGGAGGAGAGGAGGAGAGGAGAAGAGGGGGAGAGGAGGAGAGGAGAAGAGGAGGAGAGGAGAAGAGGAGAAGAGGAGAAGAGGAGGAGAGGAGAAGAGGAGAAGAGGAGAAGAGGAGGAGAGGAGAAGAGGAGGAAAGGAGGAGAGGAGAAGAGGAGGAGAGGAGGAGAGGAGGAGAGGAGGAGAAGTGGAGAAGTGGAGGAGAGGAGGAGAGGAGGAAAGGAGGAGAGGAGAAGAGGGGGAGAGGAGGAGAGGAGGAGAGGAGAAGAGGGGGAGAGGAGGAGAGGAGAAGAGGAGGAGAGGAGAAGAGGAGAAGAGGAGGAGAGGAGAAGAGGAGGAAAGGAGGAGAGGAGAAGAGGAGGAGAGGAGGAGAGGAGGAGAGGAGGAGAAGTGGAGAAGTGGAGGAGAGGCGGAGGAGAGGTTAGGAGGGAATGAGAGTGGAGAAGTGGAGGTTGTGTGACAATGAGGAAGAAACAAAAATGTTGACTACTGATGAAAACACACTATATTAATTGTATTAAAATACACACCCTGAATAACCTACAGAAATAAGTTGAGTGGAAGGGGATTCTCGTTGGCATGGAAACACATGAACAAACAACATGGCCGCTGCCAAAGGAAGTAAAAACCCCATATTGACATTGGGTCTACACTAGCCTTCATACTACTACATTGGACTGTGAATATTCTCCTTTTATTTTTGAATTCAACACACCTTCCTTGTCACTTCAAAGCAACAACATGAGGCTTCAGTTGGTTCCACGACAGATACATTACATCATTATTATCACTCATGGAACTAAAGCAAGGCTCATTTTTTTAATGTAACCTTTATTTAACTAGGCAAGTCGGTTAAGAACACATTCTTATTCACAATGACGGCCTACCCCAGACGGCGCTGGGCCAATCGTGCGCTGCCCTATGGGACTCCCAATCACGGCCCGGATGTGATGCAGCCTGGATTCAAACCAGGGACTGTAGTGACGCCTCTTTGCACTGAGATGCAGTGCCTTAGATCGCTGCATCACTCAGGAGCTCAGGTTGTCATTACAGATGTAGGATCTTAAATCGAGCCAGTTCTGCAATAGCAGAAAAATAATCCTGCAGCAACAGGAAATGTGAATTATTATGTTGATTTTAATTGATGTACATTTTTGTAAGGGGGGGGGGGGCAAATCAAGTCTGACATTTCAAAGGGTAAAATACGAACTTTAGAAGCCCTTTTAAACCTCAAATACACTACAAGAGAGCATTTACTGCTTTGCAGGAAAACTCTCGGCAACAAAAGAGTGATCAAATTAAGATCCTACATCTGTATGAAGAGACATGTCAAGGAGAGCGTGTTGAATTCAAATATAAGGAGACTGTATACATGACCACACAACATTGAGTCAACATTAGTAGTGACAGAGATGATGTTGTTGATCCTCTTCAGTGACAGAGATGGTGTTGTTGATCCTCTTCAGTGACAGAGATGGTGTTGTTGACCCTCTTCAGTGACAGAGATGGTGTTGTTGATTCTCTTCACTGTAGTGACAGAGATGGTGTTGTTGACCCTCTTCAGTGACAGAGATGGTGTTGTTGACCCTCTTCAGTGACAGAGATGGTGTTGTTGATTCTCTTCACTGTAGTGACAGAGATGGTGTTGTTGATCCTCTTCAGTAACAGAGATGGTGTTGTTGATTCTCTTCAGTGTAGTAACAGAGATGGTGTTGTTGATCCTCTTCAGTGACAGAGATGGTGTTGTTGACCCTCTTCAGTGACAGAGATGGTGTTGTTGATTCTCTTCAGTGTAGTGACAGAGATGGTGTTGTTGATTCTCTTCAGTGTAGTGACAGAGATGGTGTTGTTGACCCTCTTCAGTGACAGAGATGGTGTTGTTGACCCTCTTCAGTGTAGTGACAGAGATGGTGTTGTTGACCCTCTTCTGTGTAGTGACAGAGATGGTGTTGTTGACCCTCTTCAGTGACAGAGATGGTGTTGTTGACCCTCTTCAGTGACAGAGATGGTGTTGTTGACCCTCTTCAGTGACAGAGATGGTGTTGTTGACCCTCTTCAGTGACAGAGATGGTGTTGTTGACCCTCTTCAGTGACAGAGATGGTGTTGTTGACCCTCTTCAGTGACAGAGATGGTGTTGTTGACCCTCTTCAGTGTAGTGACAGAGATGGTGTTGTTGATCCTCTTCAGTGACAGAGATGGTTTCGGTGATCATCTTCAGTGTAGTGACAGAGATGGTGTTGTTGACCCTCTTCAGTGTAGTGACAGAGATGGTGTTGTTGATCCTCTTCAGTGTAGTGACAGAGATGGTGTTGTTGATCCTCTTCAGTGTAGTGACAGAGATGGTGTTGTTGATCCTCTTCAGTGACAGAGATGGTGTTGTTGATCCTCTTCAGTGACAGAGATGGTGTTGTTGATCCTCTTCAGTGACAGAGATGGTGTTGTTGATCCTCTTCAGTAACAGAGATGGTGTTGTTGATCCTCTTCAGTGACAGAGATGGTGTTGTTGACCCTCTTCAGTGACAGAGATGGTGTTGTTGATCCTCTTCAGTGACAGAGATGGTGTTGTTGATTCTCTTCAGTGACAGAGATGGTGTTGTTGTTCCTCTTCAGTGACAGAGATGATGTTGTTGATCCTCTTCAGTGTAGTGACAGAGATGGTGTTGTTGATCCTCTTCAGTGTAGTGACAGAGATGGTGTTGTTGATCCTCTTCAGTGACAGAGATGGTGTTGTTGATCCTCTTCAGTGACAGAGATGGTGTTGTTGATCCTCTTCAGTGACAGAGATGGTGTTGTTGATCCTCTTCAGTAACAGAGATGGTGTTGTTGATCCTCTTCAGTGACAGAGATGGTGTTGTTGACCCTCTTCAGTGACAGAGATGGTGTTGTTGATCCTCTTCAGTGACAGAGATGGTGTTGTTGATTCTCTTCAGTGACAGAGATGGTGTTGTTGTTCCTCTTCAGTGACAGAGATGATGTTGTTGATCCTCTTCAGTGTAGTGACAGAGATGGTGTTGTTGATCCTCTTCAGTGTAGTGACAGAGATGGTGTTGTTGACCCTCTTCAGTGACAGAGATGGTGTTGTTGATCCTCTTCAGTGACAGAGATGGTGTTGTTGACCCTCTTCAGTGTAGTGACAGAGATGGTGCTGTTGACCCTCTTCAGTGACAGAGATGGTGTTGTTGTTCCTCTTCAGTGACAGAGATGGTGTTGTTGACCCTCTTCAGTGTAGTGACAGAGATGGTGTTGTTGATCCTCTTCAGTGTAGTGACAGAGATGGTGTTGTTGACCCTCTTCAGTGTAGTGACAGAGATGGTGTTGTTGATCCTCTTCAATGTAGTGACAGAGATGGTGTTGTTGATCCTCTTCAATGTAGTGACAGAGATGGTGTTGTTGATCCTCTTCAGTGACAGAGATGGTGTTGTTGACCCTCTTCAGTAACAGAGATGGTGTTGTTGATCCTCTTCAGTGACAGAGATGGTGTTGTTGATCCTCTTCAGTGTAGTGACAGAGATGGTGTTGTTGATTCTCTTCAGTGACAGAGATGGTGTTGTTGATCCTCTTCAGTGACAGAGATGGTGTTGTTGATCCTCTTCAGTGACAGAGATGGTGTTGTTGATCCTCTTCAGTGTAGTGACAGAGATGGTGTTGTTGATCCTCTTCAGTGACAGAGATGGTGTTGTTGATCCTCTTCAGTGACAGAGATGGTGTTGTTGATCCTCTTCAGTGACAGAGATGGTGTTGTTGATCCTCTTCAGTAACAGAGATGGTGTTGTTGATCTTCTTCAGTGACAGAGATGGTGTTGTTGATTCTCTTCAGTGACAGAGATGGTGTTGTTGATTCTCTTCAGTGTAGTGACAGAGATGGTGTTGTTGATCCTCTTCAGTGACAGATATGGTGTTGTTGACCCTCTTCAGTGACAGAGATGGTGTTGTTGATCCTCTTCAGTGACAGAGATGGTGTTGTTGATTCTCTTCAGTGTAGTGACAGAGATGGTGTTGTTGATCCTCTTCAGTGACAGAGATGGTGTTGTTGATCCTCTTCAGTGACAGAGATGGTGTTGTTGATCCTCTTCAGTGACAGAGATGGTGTTGTTGATCCTCTTCAGTGACAGAGATGGTGTTGTTGATCCTCTTCAGTGACAGAGATGGTGTTGTTGATCTTCTTCAGTGACAGAGATGGTGTTGTTGATCCTCTTCAGTGACAGAGATGGTGTTGTTGACCCTCTTCAGTGACAGAGATGGTGTTGTTGATCCTCTTCAGTGACAGAGATGGTGTTGTTGACCCTCTTCAGTGACAGAGATGGTGTTGTTGATCCTCTTCAGTGTAGTGACAGAGATGGTGTTGTTGATCCTCTTCAGTGTAGTGACAGAGATGGTGTTGTTGATCCTCTTCAGTGTAGTGACAGAGATGGTGTTGTTGACCCTCTTCAGTGACAGAGATGGTGTTGTTGATCCTCTTCAGTGTAGTAACAGAGATGGTGTTGTTGATCCTCTTCAGTGTAGTGACAGAGATGGTGTTGTTGATCCTCTTCAGTGACAGAGATGGTGTTGTTGATCCTCTTCAGTGACAGAGATGGTGTTGTTGATCCTCTTCAGTGTAGTGACAGAGATGGTGTTGTTGACCCTCTTCAGTGACAGAGATGGTGTTGTTGATCCTCTTCAGTGACAGAGATGGTGTTGTTGACCCTCTTCAGTGACAGAGATTGTGTTGTGTATCCTCTTCAGTGACAGAGATTGTGTTGTTGATCCTCTTCAGTGAAAGAGATGGTGTTGTTGATCCTCTTCAGTGACAGAGATGGTGTTGTTGATTCTCTTCACTGTAGTGACAGAGATGGTGTTGTTGATTCTCTTCAGTGACAGAGATGGTGTTGTTGACCCTCTTCAGTGACAGAGATGGTGTTGTTGATCCTCTTCAGTGTAGTGACAGAGATGGTGTTGTTGATCCTCTTCAGTGTAGTAACAGAGATGGTGTTGTTGATCCTCTTCAGTGACAGAGATGGTGTTGTTGATCCTCTTCAGTGACAGAGATGGTGTTGTTGACCCTCTTCAGTGACAGAGATGGTGTTGTTGATCCTCTTCAGTGTAGTGACAGAGATGGTGTTGTTGATCCTCTTCAGTGACAGAGATGGTGTTGTTGATCCTCTTCAGTGACAGAGATGGTGTTGTTGACCCTCTTCAGTGACAGAGATGGTGTTGTGTATCCTCTTCAGTGACAGAGATTGTGTTGTTGATCCTCTTCAGTGACAGAGATGGTGTTGTTGATTCTCTTCACTGTAGTGACAGAGATGGTGTTGTTGATCCTCTTCAGTGACAGAGATGGTGTTGTTGACCCTCTTCAGTGACAGAGATGGTGTTGTTGATCCTCTTCAGTGTAGTGACAGAGATGGTGTTGTTGATCCTCTTCAGTGTAGTAACAGAGATGGTGTTGTTGATCCTCTTCAGTGACAGAGATGGTGTTGTTGATCCTCTTCAGTGACAGAGATGGTGTTGTTGACCCTCTTCAGTGACAGAGATGGTGTTGTTGATCCTCTTCAGTGACAGAGATGGTGTTGTTGACCCTCTTCAGTGTAGTGACAGAGATGGTGTTGTTGATCCTCTTCAGTGACAGAGATGGTGTTGTTGACCCTCTTCAGTGTAGTGACAGAGATGGTGTTGTTGACCCTCTTCAGTGACAGAGATGGTGTTGTTGACCCTCTTCAGTGACAGAGATGGTGTTGTTGATCCTCTTCAGTGACAGAGATGGTGTTGTTGATCCTCTTCAGTAACAGAGATGGTGTTGTTGACCCTCTTCAGTGACAGAGATGGTGTTGTTGACCCTCTTCGGTGACAGAGATGGTGTTGTTGATCCTCCTCAGTGACAGAGATGGTGTTGTTGATCCTCTTCAGTGACAGAGATGGTGTTGTTGACCCTCTTCAGTGACAGAGATGGTGTTGTTGATCCTCTTCAGTGTAGTGACAGAGATGGTGTTGTTGATCCTCTTCAGTGTAGTGACAGAGATGGTGTTGTTGATCCTCTTCAATGTAGTGACAGAGATGGTGTTGTTGATCCTCTTCAATGTAGTGACAGAGATGGTGTTGTTGATCCTCTTCAATGTAGTAACAGAGATGGTGTTGTTGACCCTCTTCAGTGACAGAGATGGTGTTGTTGACCCTCTTCGGTGACAGAGATGGTGTTGTTGATCCTCTTCAGTGTAGTGACAGAGATGGTGTTGTTGATCCTCCTCAGTGACAGAGATGGTGTTGTTGATCCTCTTCAGTGACAGAGATGGTGTTGTTGACCCTCTTCAGTGACAGAGATGGTGTTGTTGATCCTCTTCAGTGTAGTGACAGAGATGGTGTTGTTGATCCTCTTCAGTGACAGAGATGGTGTTGTTGATCCTCTTCAGTGACAGAGATGGTGTTGTTGATCCTCTTCAGTAACAGAGATGGTGTTGTTGATCCTCTTCAGTGACAGAGATGGTGTTGGTGATCCTCTTCAGTGACAGAGATGGTGTTGTTGACCCTCTTCAGTGACAGAGATGGTGTTGTTGATCCTCTTCAGTGACAGATATGGTGTTGTTGATTCTCTTCAGTGACAGAGATGGTGTTGTTGATCCTCTTCAGTGACAGAGATGGTGTTGTTGATCCTCTTCAGTGTAGTGACAGAGATGGTGTTGTTGATCCTCCTCAGTGACAGAGATGGTGTTGTTGATCCTCTTCAGTGACAGAGATGGTGTTGTTGACCCTCTTCAGTGACAGAGATGGTGTTGTTGATCCTCTTCAGTGTAGTGACAGAGATGGTGTTGTTGATCCTCTTCAGTGACAGAGATGGTGTTGTTGATCCTCTTCAGTGACAGAGATGGTGTTGTTGATCCTCTTCAGTAACAGAGATGGTGTTGTTGATCCTCTTCAGTGACAGAGATGGTGTTGGTGATCCTCTTCAGTGACAGAGATGGTGTTGTTGACCCTCTTCAGTGACAGAGATGGTGTTGTTGATCCTCTTCAGTGACAGATATGGTGTTGTTGATTCTCTTCAGTGACAGAGATGGTGTTGTTGATCCTCTTCAGTGACAGAGATGGTGTTGTTGATCCTCTTCAGTGTAGTGACAGAGATGGTGTTGTTGATTCTCTTCAGTGACAGAGATGGTGTTGTTGACCCTCTTCAGTGACAGAGATGGTGTTGTTGATCCTCTTCAGTGACAGAGATGGTGTTTTTGATCCTCTTCAGTGTAGTGACAGAGATGGTGTTTTTGATCCTCTTCAGTGTAGTGACAGAGATGGTGTTTTTGATTCTCTTCAGTGTAGTGACAGAGATGGTGTTGTTGATCCTCTTCAGTGACAGAGATGGTGTTGTTGATCCTCTTCAGTGACAGAGATGGTGTTGTTGATCCTCTTCAGTGACAGAGATGATGTTGTTGATCCTCTTCAGTAACAGAGATGGTGTTGTTGATCCTCTTCAGTGACAGAGATGGTGTTGTTGATCCTCTTCAGTGACAGAGATGATGTTGTTGATCCTCTTCAGTAACAGAGATGGTGTTGTTGATCCTCTTCAGTGACAGATATGGTGTTGTTGATCCTCTTCAGTGACAGAGATGGTGTTGTTGATCCTCTTCAGTGACAGAGATGGTGTTGTTGATCCTCTTCAGTGACAGAGATGGTGTTGTTGATCCTCTTCTGTGACAGAGATGGTGTTGTTGACCCTCTTCAGTGACAGAGATGGTGTTGTTGATTCTCTTCAGTGTAGTAACAGAGATGGTGTTGTTGATCCTCTTCAGTGTAGTGACAGAGATGGTGTTGTTGATCCTCTTCAGTGACAGAGATGGTGTTGTTGATCCTCTTCAGTGTAGTGACAGAGATGGTGTTGTTGATCCTCTTCAGTGACAGAGATGGTGTTGGTGATCCTCTTCAGTGTAGTGACAGAGATGGTGTTGTTGATCCTCTTCAGTGACAGAGATGGTGTTGTTGATCCTCTTCAGTGACAGAGATGGTGTTGTTGATCCTCTTCAGTGACAGAGATGGTGTTGTTGATCCTCTTCAGTGACAGAGATGGTGTTGTTGATCCTCTTCAGTGACAGAGATGGTGTTGTTGATCCTCTTCAGTGACAGAGATGGTGTTGTTGATTCTCTTCACTGTAGTGACAGAGATGGTGTTGTTGATCCTCTTCAGTGACAGAGATGGTGTTGTTGACCCTCTTCAGTGACAGAGATGGTGTTGTTGACCCTCTTCAGTGACAGAGATGGTGTTGTTGACCCTCTTCAGTGACAGAGATGGTGTTGTTGATCCTCTTCAGTAACAGAGATGGTGTTGTTGATCCTCTTCAGTGACAGAGATGGTGTTGTTGACCCTCTTCAGTGACAGAGATGGTGTTGTTGACCCTCTTCAGTGACAGAGATGGTGTTGTTGACCCTCTTCAGTAACAGAGATGGTGTTGTTGACCCTCTTCAGTGACAGAGATGATGTTGTTGATCCTCTTCAGTGTAGTGACAGAGATGGTGTTGTTGACCCTCTTCAGTAACAGAGATGGTGTTGTTGACCCTCTTCAGTGACAGAGATGGTGTTGTTGATCCTCTTCAGTGACAGAGATGGTGTTGGTGATCCTCTTCAGTGACAGAGATGGTGTTGTTGACCCTCTTCAGTAACAGAGATGGTGTTGTTGATCCTCTTCAGTGACAGAGATGGTGTTGTTGACCCTCTTCAGTGACAGAGATGGTGTTGTTGACCCTCTTCAGTGTAGTGACAGAGATGGTGTTGTTGATCCTCTTCAGTGACAGAGATGGTGTTGTTGATCCTCTTCAGTGACAGAGATGGTGTTGGTGATCCTCTTCAGTGACAGAGATGGTGTTGTTGACCCTCTTCAGTGACAGAGATGGTGTTGTTGATCCTCTTCAGTGACAGATATGGTGTTGTTGATTCTCTTCAGTGACAGAGATGGTGTTGTTGATCCTCTTCAGTGACAGAGATGGTGTTGGTGATCCTCTTCAGTGTAGTAACAGAGATGGTGTTGTTGATCCTCTTCAGTGTAGTGACAGAGATGGTGTTGTTGATACTCTTCAGTGACAGAGATGATGTTGTTGATCCTCTTCAGTGTAGTGACAGAGATGGTGTTGTTGACCCTCTTCAGTAACAGAGATGGTGTTGTTGACCCTCTTCAGTGACAGAGATGGTGTTGTTGATCCTCTTCAGTGACAGAGATGGTGTTGGTGATCCTCTTCAGTGACAGAGATGGTGTTGTTGACCCTCTTCAGTAACAGAGATGGTGTTGTTGATCCTCTTCAGTGACAGAGATGGTGTTGTTGACCCTCTTCAGTGACAGAGATGTTGTTGTTGACCCTCTTCAGTGTAGTGACAGAGATGGTGTTGTTGATCCTCTTCAGTGACAGAGATGGTGTTGTTGATCCTCTTCAGTGACAGAGATGGTGTTGGTGATCCTCTTCAGTGACAGAGATGGTGTTGTTGACCCTCTTCAGTGACAGAGATGGTGTTGTTGATCCTCTTCAGTGACAGATATGGTGTTGTTGATTCTCTTCAGTGACAGAGATGGTGTTGTTGATCCTCTTCAGTGACAGAGATGGTGTTGGTGATCCTCTTCAGTGTAGTAACAGAGATGGTGTTGTTGATCCTCTTCAGTGTAGTGACAGAGATGGTGTTGTTGATACTCTTCAGTGACAGAGATGGTGTTGTTGATCCTCTTCAGTGACAGAGATGGTGTTGTTGATCCTCTTCAGTGACAGAGATGGTGTTGGTGATCCTCTTCAGTGTAGTGACAGAGATGGTGTTGTTGATCCTCTTCAGTGACAGAGATGGTGTTGTTGATCCTCTTCAGTGACAGAGATGGTGTTGTTGATCCTCTTCAGTGACAGAGATGGTGTTGTTGATCCTCTTCAGTGACAGAGATGGTGTTGTTGATCCTCTTCAGTGACAGAGATGGTGTTGTTGATCCTCTTCAGTGTAGTAACAGAGATGGTGTTGTTGACCCTCTTCAGTGACAGAGATGGTGTTGTGTATCCTCTTCAGTGACAGAGATGGTGTTGTTGATCCTCTTCAGTGACAGAGATGGTGTTGTTGATTCTCTTCACTGTAGTGACAGAGATGGTGTTGTTGATCCTCTTCAGTGACAGAGATGGTGTTGTTGACCCTCTTCAGTGACAGAGATGGTGTTGTTGACCCTCTTCAGTGACAGAGATGGTGTTGTTGATCCTCTTCAGTGTAGTGACAGAGATGGTGTTGTTGATCCTCTTCAGTAACAGAGATGGTGTTGTTGATCCTCTTCAGTGACAGAGATGGTGTTGTTGACCCTCTTCAGTGACAGAGATGGTGTTGTTGACCCTCTTCAGTAACAGAGATGGTGTTGTTGACCCTCTTCAGTGACAGAGATGATGTTGTTGATCCTCTTCAGTGTAGTGACAGAGATGGTGTTGTTGACCCTCTTCAGTAACAGAGATGGTGTTGTTAACCCTCTTCAGTGACAGAGATGGTGTTGTTGATCCTCTTCAGTGACAGAGATGGTGTTGGTGATCCTCTTCAGTGACAGAGATGGTGTTGTTGACCCTCTTCAGTAACAGAGATGGTGTTGTTGATCCTCTTCAGTGACAGAGATGGTGTTGTTGACCCTCTTCAGTGACAGAGATGGTGTTGTTGACCCTCTTCAGTGTAGTGACAGAGATGGTGTTGTTGATCCTCTTCAGTGACAGAGATGGTGTTGTTGATCCTCTTCAGTGACAGAGATGGTGTTGTTGACCCTCTTCAGTAACAGAGATGGTGTTGTTGACCCTCTTCAGTGACAGAGATGGTGTTGTTGACCCTCTTCAGTAACAGAGATGGTGTTGTTGACCCTCTTCAGTGACAGAGATGGTGTTGTTGATCCTCTTCAGTGTAGTGACAGAGATGGTGTTGTTGATCCTCTTCTGTGTAGTGACAGAGATGATGTTGTTGACCCTCTTCAGTGACAGAGATGGTGTTGTTGATCCTCTTCAGTGACAGAGATGGTGTTGTTGACCCTCTTCAGTGACAGAGATGGTGTTGTTGATCCTCTTCAGTGTAGTGACAGAGATGGTATTGTTGATCCTCTTCAGTGACAGAGATGGTGTTGTTGACCCTCTTCAGTGACAGAGATGGTGTTGTTGATCCTCTTCAGTGACAGAGATGGTGTTGTTGACCCTCTTCAGTGTAGTGACAGAGATGGTGTTTTTGATTCTCTTCAGTGACAGAGATGGTGTTGTTGATCCTCTTCAGTGACAGAGATGGTGTTGTTGACCCTCTTCAGTGACAGAGATGGTGTTGTTGATCCTCTTCAGTGACAGAGATTGTGTTGTTGACCCTCTTAAGTGACAGAGATGGTGTTGTTGATCCTCTTCAGTGACAGAGATGGTGTTGTTGATCCTCTTCAGTGACAGAGATGGTGTTGTTGATTCTCTTCAGTGTAGTGACAGAGATGGTGTTGTTGATCCTCTTCAGTGTAGTGACAGAGATGGTGTTGTTGATCCTCTTCAGTGACAGAGATGGTGTTGTTGATCCTCTTCAGTGTAGTGACAGAGATGGTGTTGTTGATCCTCTTCAGTGACAGAGATGGTGTTGTTGACCCTCTTCAGTGTAGTGACAGAGATGGTGTTGTTGATCCTCTTCAGTGTAATGACAGAGATGGTGTTGTTGACCCTCTTCAGTGACAGAGATGGTGTTGTTGATCCTCTTCAGTGACAGAGATTGTGTTGTTGACCCTCTTAAGTGACAGAGATGGTGTTGTTGATCCTCTTCAGTGACAGAGATGGTGTTGTTGACCCTCTTCAGTGTAGTGACAGAGATGGTGTTGTTGATCCTCTTCAGTGTAATGACAGAGATGGTGTTGTTGACCCTCTTCAGTGACAGAGATGGTGTTGTTGATCCTCTTCAGTGACAGAGATTGTGTTGTTGACCCTCTTAAGTGACAGAGATGGTGTTGTTGATCCTCTTCAGTGACAGAGATGGTGTTGTTGATCCTCTTCAGTGACAGAGATGGTGTTGTTGATTCTCTTCAGTGTAGTGACAGAGATGGTGTTGTTGATCCTCTTCAGTGTAGTGACAGAGATGGTGTTGTTGATCCTCTTCAGTGACAGAGATGGTGTTGTTGATCCTCTTCAGTGTAGTGACAGAGATGGTGTTGTTGATCCTCTTCAGTGACAGAGATGGTGTTGTTGACCCTCTTCAGTGTAGTGACAGAGATGGTGTTGTTGACCCTCTTCAGTGACAGAGATGGTGTTGTTGATCCTCTTCAGTGACAGAGATGGTGTTGTTGATCCTTTTCAGTGTAGTGACAGAGATGGTGTTGTTGATCCTCTTCAGTGTAGTGACAGAGATGGTGTTGTTGATCCTCTTCAGTGACAGAGATGGTGTTGTTGATCCTCTTCAGTAACAGAGATGGTGTTGTTGATCCTCTTCAGTAACAGAGATGGTGTTGTTGATCCTCTTCAGTGACAGAGATGGTGTTGTTGATCCTCTTCAGTGACAGAGATGGTGTTGTTGATCCTCTTCAGTGACAGAGATGGTGTTGTTGACCCTCTTCAGTGTAGTGACAGAGATGGTGTTGGTGATCCTCTTCAGTGACAGAGATGGTGTTGTTGATCCTCTTCAGTGACAGAGATGGTGTTGTTGACCCTCTTCAGTGACAGAGATGGTGTTGTTGATTCTCTTCAGTGTAGTGACAGAGATGGTGTTGTTGACCCTCTTCAGTGACAGAGATGGTGTTGTTGATCCTCTTCAGTGACAGAGATGGTGTTTTTGATCCTCTTCAGTGTAGTGACAGAGATGGTGTTTTTGATTCTCTTCAGTGTAGTGACAGAGATGGTGTTGTTGATCCTCTTCAGTGACAGAGATGGTGTTGTTGATCCCCTTCAGTGACAGAGATGGTGTTGTTGATCCTCTTCAGTGACAGAGATGATGTTGTTGATCCTCTTCAGTAACAGAGATGGTGTTGTTGATCCTCTTCAGTGACAGAGATGGTGTTGTTGACCCTCTTCAGTGACAGAGATGGTGTTGTTGATCCTCTTCAGTGACAGAGATGGTGTTGTTGATCCTCTTCAGTGACAGAGATGGTGTTGTTGACCCTCTTCAGTGACAGAGATGGTGTTGTTGATTCTCTTCAGTGTAGTAACAGAGATGGTGTTGTTGATCCTCTTCAGTGTAGTGACAGAGATGGTGTTGTTGATCCTCTTCAGTGACAGAGATGGTGTTGTTGATCCTCTTCAGTGTAGTGACAGAGATGGTGTTGTTGATCCTCTTCAGTGACAGAGATGGTGTTGGTGATCCTCTTCAGTGTAGTGACAGAGATGGTGTTGTTGATCCTCTTCAGTGACAGAGATGGTGTTGTTGATCCTCTTCAGTGACAGAGATGGTGTTGTTGATCCTCTTCAGTGACAGAGATGGTGTTGTTGATCCTCTTCAGTGACAGAGATGGTGTTGTTGATCCTCTTCAGTGACAGAGATAGTGTTGTTGATTCTCTTCACTGTAGTGACAGAGATGGTGTTGTTGATCCTCTTCAGTGACAGAGATGGTGTTGTTGACCCTCTTCAGTGACAGAGATGGTGTTGTTGACCCTCTTCAGTGACAGAGATGGTGTTGTTGACCCTCTTCAGTGACAGAGATGGTGTTGTTGATCCTCTTCAGTAACAGAGATGGTGTTGTTGATCCTCTTCAGTGACAGAGATGGTGTTGTTGACCCTCTTCAGTGACAGAGATGGTGTTGTTGACCCTCTTCAGTGACAGAGATGGTGTTGTTGACCCTCTTCAGTAACAGAGATGGTGTTGTTGACCCTCTTCAGTGACAGAGATGATGTTGTTGATCCTCTTCAGTGTAGTGACAGAGATGGTGTTGTTGACCCTCTTCAGTAACAGAGATGGTGTTGTTGACCCTCTTCAGTGACAGAGATGGTGTTGTTGATCCTCTTCAGTGACAGAGATGGTGTTGGTGATCCTCTTCAGTGACAGAGATGGTGTTGTTGATCCTCTTCAGTGACAGAGATGGTGTTGTTGACCCTCTTCAGTGACAGAGATGGTGTTGTTGACCCTCTTCAGTGTAGTGACAGAGATGGTGTTGTTGATCCTCTTCAGTGACAGAGATGGTGTTGTTGATCCTCTTCAGTGACAGAGATGGTGTTGGTGATCCTCTTCAGTGACAGAGATGGTGTTGTTGACCCTCTTCAGTGACAGAGATGGTGTTGTTGATCCTCTTCAGTGACAGATATGGTGTTGTTGATTCTCTTCAGTGACAGAGATGGTGTTGTTGATCCTCTTCAGTGACAGAGATGGTGTTGGTGATCCTCTTCAGTGTAGTAACAGAGATGGTGTTGTTGATCCTCTTCAGTGTAGTGACAGAGATGGTGTTGTTGATACTCTTCAGTGACAGAGATGATGTTGTTGATCCTCTTCAGTGTAGTGACAGAGATGGTGTTGTTGACCCTCTTCAGTAACAGAGATGGTGTTGTTGACCCTCTTCAGTGACAGAGATGGTGTTGTTGATCCTCTTCAGTGACAGAGATGGTGTTGGTGATCCTCTTCAGTGACAGAGATGGTGTTGTTGACCCTCTTCAGTAACAGAGATGGTGTTGTTGATCCTCTTCAGTGACAGAGATGGTGTTGTTGACCCTCTTCAGTGACAGAGATGGTGTTGTTGACCCTCTTCAGTGTAGTGACAGAGATGGTGTTGTTGATCCTCTTCAGTGACAGAGATGGTGTTGTTGATCCTCTTCAGTGACAGAGATGGTGTTGGTGATCCTCTTCAGTGACAGAGATGGTGTTGTTGACCCTCTTCAGTGACAGAGATGGTGTTGTTGATCCTCTTCAGTGACAGATATGGTGTTGTTGATTCTCTTCAGTGACAGAGATGGTGTTGTTGATCCTCTTCAGTGACAGAGATGGTGTTGGTGATCCTCTTCAGTGTAGTAACAGAGATGGTGTTGTTGATCCTCTTCAGTGTAGTGACAGAGATGGTGTTGTTGATACTCTTCAGTGACAGAGATGGTGTTGTTGATCCTCTTCAGTGACAGAGATGGTGTTGTTGATCCTCTTCAGTGACAGAGATGGTGTTGGTGATCCTCTTCAGTGTAGTGACAGAGATGGTGTTGTTGATCCTCTTCAGTGACAGAGATGGTGTTGTTGATCCTTTTCAGTGACAGAGATGGTGTTGTTGATCCTCTTCAGTGACAGAGATGGTGTTGTTGATCCTCTTCAGTGACAGAGATGGTGTTGTTGATCCTCTTCAGTGACAGAGATGGTGTTGTTGATCCTCTTCAGTGTAGTAACAGAGATGGTGTTGTTGACCCTCTTCAGTGACAGAGATGGTGTTGTGTATCCTCTTCAGTGACAGAGATGGTGTTGTTGATCCTCTTCAGTGACAGAGATGGTGTTGTTGATCCTCTTCAGTGACAGAGATGGTGTTGTTGATTCTCTTCACTGTAGTGACAGAGATGGTGTTGTTGATCCTCTTCAGTGACAGAGATGGTGTTGTTGACCCTCTTCAGTGACAGAGATGGTGTTGTTGACCCTCTTCAGTGACAGAGATGGTGTTGTTGATCCTCTTCAGTGTAGTGACAGAGATGGTGTTGTTGATCCTCTTCAGTAACAGAGATGGTGTTGTTGATCCTCTTCAGTGACAGAGATGGTGTTGTTGACCCTCTTCAGTGACAGAGATGGTGTTGTTGACCCTCTTCAGTAACAGAGAGGGTGTTGTTGACCCTCTTCAGTGACAGAGATGATGTTGTTGATCCTCTTCAGTGTAGTGACAGAGATGGTGTTGTTGACCCTCTTCAGTAACAGAGATGGTGTTGTTAACCCTCTTCAGTGACAGAGATGGTGTTGTTGATCCTCTTCAGTGACAGAGATGGTGTTGGTGATCCTCTTCAGTGACAGAGATGGTGTTGTTGACCCTCTTCAGTAACAGAGATGGTGTTGTTGATCCTCTTCAGTGACAGAGATGGTGTTGTTGACCCTCTTCAGTGACAGAGATGGTGTTGTTGACCCTCTTCAGTGTAGTGACAGAGATGGTGTTGTTGATCCTCTTCAGTGACAGAGATGGTGTTGTTGATCCTCTTCAGTGACAGAGATGGTGTTGTTGACCCTCTTCAGTAACAGAGATGGTGTTGTTGACCCTCTTCAGTGACAGAGATGGTGTTGTTGACCCTCTTCAGTAACAGAGATGGTGTTGTTGACCCTCTTCAGTGACAGAGATGGTGTTGTTGATCCTCTTCAGTGTAGTGACAGAGATGGTGTTGTTGATCCTCTTCTGTGTAGTGACAGAGATGATGTTGTTGACCCTCTTCAGTGACAGAGATGGTGTTGTTGATCCTCTTCAGTGACAGAGATGGTGTTGTTGACCCTCTTCAGTGACAGAGATGGTGTTGTTGATCCTCTTCAGTGTAGTGACAGAGATGGTATTGTTGATCCTCTTCAGTGACAGAGATGGTGTTGTTGACCCTCTTCAGTGAGAGAGATGGTGTTGTTGATCCTCTTCAGTGACAGAGATGGTGTTGTTGACCCTCTTCAGTGTAGTGACAGAGATGGTGTTTTTGATTCTCTTCAGTGACAGAGATGGTGTTGTTGATCCTCTTCAGTGACAGAGATGGTGTTGTTGACCCTCTTCAGTGACAGAGATGGTGTTGTTGATCCTCTTCAGTGACAGAGATTGTGTTGTTGACCCTCTTAAGTGACAGAGATGGTGTTGTTGATCCTCTTCAGTGACAGAGATGGTGTTGTTGATCCTCTTCAGTGACAGAGATGGTGTTGTTGATTCTCTTCAGTGTAGTGACAGAGATGGTGTTGTTGATCCTCTTCAGTGTAGTGACAGAGATGGTATTGTTGATCCTCTTCAGTGACAGAGATGGTGTTGTTGATCCTCTTCAGTGTAGTGACAGAGATGGTGTTGTTGATCCTCTTCAGTGACAGAGATGGTGTTGTTGACCCTCTTCAGTGTAGTGACAGAGATGGTGTTGTTGATCCTCTTCAGTGTAATGACAGAGATGGTGTTGTTGACCCTCTTCAGTGACAGAGATGGTGTTGTTGATCCTCTTCAGTGACAGAGATTGTGTTGTTGACCCTCTTAAGTGACAGAGATGGTGTTGTTGATCCTCTTCAGTGACAGAGATGGTGTTGTTGACCCTCTTCAGTGTAGTGACAGAGATGGTGTTGTTGATCCTCTTCAGTGTATTGACAGAGATGGTGTTGTTGACCCTCTTCAGTGACAGAGATGGTGTTGTTGATCCTCTTCAGTGACAGAGATTGTGTTGTTGACCCTCTTAAGTGACAGAGATGGTGTTGTTGATCCTCTTCAGTGACAGAGATGGTGTTGTTGATCCTCTTCAGTGACAGAGATGGTGTTGTTGATTCTCTTCAGTGTAGTGACAGAGATGGTGTTGTTGATCCTCTTCAGTGTAGTGACAGAGATGGTGTTGTTGATCCTCTTCAGTGACAGAGATGGTGTTGTTGATCCTCTTCAGTGTAGTGACAGAGATGGTGTTGTTGATCCTCTTCAGTGACAGAGATGGTGTTGTTGACCCTCTTCAGTGTAGTGACAGAGATGGTGTTGTTGACCCTCTTCAGTGACAGAGATGGTGTTGTTGATCCTCTTCAGTGACAGAGATGGTGTTGTTGATCCTTTTCAGTGTAGTGACAGAGATGGTGTTGTTGATCCTCTTCAGTGTAGTGACAGAGATGGTGTTGTTGATCCTCTTCAGTGACAGAGATGGTGTTGTTGATCCTCTTCAGTAACAGAGATGGTGTTGTTGATCCTCTTCAGTAACAGAGATGGTGTTGTTGATCCTCTTCAGTGACAGAGATGGTGTTGTTGATCCTCTTCAGTGACAGAGATGGTGTTGTTGATCCTCTTCAGTGACAGAGATGGTGTTGTTGACCCTCTTCAGTGTAGTGACAGAGATGGTGTTGGTGATCCTCTTCACTGACAGAGATGGTGTTGTTGATCCTCTTCAGTGACAGAGATGGTGTTGTTGACCCTCTTCAGTGACAGAGATGGTGTTGTTGATTCTCTTCAGTGTAGTGACAGAGATGGTGTTGTTGACCCTCTTCAGTGACAGAGATGGTGTTGTTGATCCTCTTCAGTGACAGAGATGGTGTTTTTGATCCTCTTCAGTGTAGTGACAGAGATGGTGTTTTTGATTCTCTTCAGTGTAGTGACAGAGATGGTGTTGTTGATCCTCTTCAGTGACAGAGATGGTGTTGTTGATCCTCTTCAGTGACAGAGATGGTGTTGTTGATCCTCTTCAGTGACAGAGATGATGTTGTTGATCCTCTTCAGTAACAGAGATGGTGTTGTTGATCCTCTTCAGTGACAGAGATGGTGTTGTTGATCCTCTTCAGTGACAGAGATGATGTTGTTGATCCTCTTCAGTAACAGAGATGGTGTTGTTGATCCTCTTCAGTGACAGATATGGTGTTGTTGATACTCTTCAGTGACAGAGATGGTGTTGTTGATCCTCTTCAGTGACAGAGATGGTGTTGTTGATCCTCTTCAGTGACAGAGATGGTGTTGTTGATCCTCTTCAGTGACAGAGATGGTGTTGTTGACCCTCTTCAGTGACAGAGATGGTGTTGTTGATTCTCTTCAGTGTAGTAACAGAGATGGTGTTGTTGATCCTCTTCAGTGTAGTGACAGAGATGGTGTTGTTGATCCTCTTCAGTGACAGAGATGGTGTTGTTGATCCTCTTCAGTGTAGTGACAGAGATGGTGTTGTTGATCCTCTTCAGTGACAGAGATGGTGTTGGTGATCCTCTTCAGTGTAGTGACAGAGATGGTGTTGTTGATCCTCTTCAGTGACAGAGATGGTGTTGTTGATCCTCTTCAGTGACAGAGATGGTGTTGTTGATCCTCTTCAGTGACAGAGATGGTGTTGTTGATCCTCTTCAGTGACAGAGATGGTGTTGTTGATCCTCTTCAGTGACAGAGATGGTGTTGTTGATCCTCTTCAGTGACAGAGATGGTGTTGTTGATTCTCTTCACTGTAGTGACAGAGATGGTGTTGTTGATCCTCTTCAGTGACAGAGATGGTGTTGTTGACCCTCTTCAGTGACAGAGATGGTGTTGTTGACCCTCTTCAGTGACAGAGATGGTGTTGTTGACCCTCTTCAGTGACAGAGATGGTGTTGTTGATCCTCTTCAGTAACAGAGATGGTGTTGTTGATCCTCTTCAGTGACAGAGATGGTGTTGTTGACCCTCTTCAGTGACAGAGATGGTGTTGTTGACCCTCTTCAGTGACAGAGATGGTGTTGTTGACCCTCTTCAGTAACAGAGATGGTGTTGTTGACCCTCTTCAGTGACAGAGATGATGTTGTTGATCCTCTTCAGTGTAGTGACAGAGATGGTGTTGTTGACCCTCTTCAGTAACAGAGATGGTGTTGTTGACCCTCTTCAGTGACAGAGATGGTGTTGTTGATCCTCTTCAGTGACAGAGATGGTGTTGGTGATCCTCTTCAGTGACAGAGATGGTGTTGTTGACCCTCTTCAGTAACAGAGATGGTGTTGTTGATCCTCTTCAGTGACAGAGATGGTGTTGTTGACCCTCTTCAGTGACAGAGATGGTGTTGTTGACCCTCTTCAGTGTAGTGACAGAGATGGTGTTGTTGATCCTCTTCAGTGACAGAGATGGTGTTGTTGATCCTCTTCAGTGACAGAGATGGTGTTGGTGATCCTCTTCAGTGACAGAGATGGTGTTGTTGACCCTCTTCAGTGACAGAGATGGTGTTGTTGATCCTCTTCAGTGACAGATATGGTGTTGTTGATTCTCTTCAGTGACAGAGATGGTGTTGTTGATCCTCTTCAGTGACAGAGATGGTGTTGGTGATCCTCTTCAGTGTAGTAACAGAGATGGTGTTGTTGATCCTCTTCAGTGTAGTGACAGAGATGGTGTTGTTGATACTCTTCAGTGACAGAGATGATGTTGTTGATCCTCTTCAGTGTAGTGACAGAGATGGTGTTGTTGACCCTCTTCAGTGACAGAGATGGTGTTGTTGATCCTCTTCAGTGACAGAGATGGTGTTGGTGATCCTCT
Source organism: Salvelinus fontinalis (assembly GCF_029448725.1). Taxonomy (NCBI): domain Eukaryota; kingdom Metazoa; phylum Chordata; class Actinopteri; order Salmoniformes; family Salmonidae; genus Salvelinus; species Salvelinus fontinalis. The sequence continues at coordinate 28,497 of NW_026601126.1, forward strand.
TCAGTGACAGAGATGGTGTTGTTGACCCTCTTCAGTAACAGAGATGGTGTTGTTGATCCTCTTCAGTGACAGAGATGGTGTTGTTGACCCTCTTCAGTGACAGAGATGGTGTTGTTGACCCTCTTCAGTGTAGTGACAGAGATGGTGTTGTTGATCCTCTTCAGTGACAGAGATGGTGTTGTTGATCCTCTTCAGTGACAGAGATGGTGTTGGTGATCCTCTTCAGTGACAGAGATGGTGTTGTTGACCCTCTTCAGTGACAGAGATGGTGTTGTTGATCCTCTTCAGTGACAGATATGGTGTTGTTGATTCTCTTCAGTGACAGAGATGGTGTTGTTGATCCTCTTCAGTGACAGAGATGGTGTTGGTGATCCTCTTCAGTGTAGTAACAGAGATGGTGTTGTTGATCCTCTTCAGTGTAGTGACAGAGATGGTGTTGTTGATACTCTTCAGTGACAGAGATGGTGTTGTTGATCCTCTTCAGTGACAGAGATGGTGTTGTTGATCCTCTTCAGTGACAGAGATGGTGTTGGTGATCCTCTTCAGTGTAGTGACAGAGATGGTGTTGTTGATCCTCTTCAGTGACAGAGATGGTGTTGTTGATCCTCTTCAGTGACAGAGATGGTGTTGTTGATCCTCTTCAGTGACAGAGATGGTGTTGTTGATCCTCTTCAGTGACAGAGATGGTGTTGTTGATCCTCTTCAGTGACAGAGATGGTGTTGTTGATCCTCTTCAGTGTAGTAACAGAGATGGTGATGTTGACCCTCTTCAGTGACAGAGATGGTGTTGTGTATCCTCTTCAGTGACAGAGATGGTGTTGTTGATCCTCTTCAGTGACAGAGATGGTGTTGTTGATCCTCTTCAGTGACAGAGATGGTGTTGTTGATTCTCTTCACTGTAGTGACAGAGATGGTGTTGTTGATCCTCTTCAGTGACAGAGATGGTGTTGTTGACCCTCTTCAGTGACAGAGATGGTGTTGTTGACCCTCTTCAGTGACAGAGATGGTGTTGTTGATCCTCTTCAGTGTAGTGACAGAGATGGTGTTGTTGATCCTCTTCAGTAACAGAGATGGTGTTGTTGATCCTCTTCAGTGACAGAGATGGTGTTGTTGACCCTCTTCAGTGACAGAGATGGTGTTGTTGACCCTCTTCAGTAACAGAGATGGTGTTGTTGACCCTCTTCAGTGACAGAGATGATGTTGTTGATCCTCTTCAGTGTAGTGACAGAGATGGTGTTGTTGACCCTCTTCAGTAACAGAGATGGTGTTGTTAACCCTCTTCAGTGACAGAGATGGTGTTGTTGATCCTCTTCAGTGACAGAGATGGTGTTGGTGATCCTCTTCAGTGACAGAGATGGTGTTGTTGACCCTCTTCAGTAACAGAGATGGTGTTGTTGATCCTCTTCAGTGACAGAGATGGTGTTGTTGACCCTCTTCAGTGACAGAGATGGTGTTGTTGACCCTCTTCAGTGTAGTGACAGAGATGGTGTTGTTGATCCTCTTCAGTGACAGAGATGGTGTTGTTGATCCTCTTCAGTGACAGAGATGGTGTTGTTGACCCTCTTCAGTAACAGAGATGGTGATGTTGACCCTCTTCAGTGACAGAGATGGTGTTGTTGACCCTCTTCAGTAACAGAGATGGTGTTGTTGACCCTCTTCAGTGACAGAGATGGTGTTGTTGATCCTCTTCAGTGTAGTGACAGAGATGGTGTTGTTGATCCTCTTCTGTGTAGTGACAGAGATGATGTTGTTGACCCTCTTCAGTGACAGAGATGGTGTTGTTGATCCTCTTCAGTGACAGAGATGGTGTTGTTGACCCTCTTCAGTGACAGAGATGGTGTTGTTGATCCTCTTCAGTGTAGTGACAGAGATGGTATTGTTGATCCTCTTCAGTGACAGAGATGGTGTTGTTGACCCTCTTCAGTGACAGAGATGGTGTTGTTGATCCTCTTCAGTGACAGAGATGGTGTTGTTGACCCTCTTCAGTGTAGTGACAGAGATGGTGTTTTTGATTCTCTTCAGTGACAGAGATGGTGTTGTTGATCCTCTTCAGTGACAGAGATGGTGTTGTTGACCCTCTTCAGTGACAGAGATGGTGTTGATCCTCTTCAGTGACAGAGATGGTGTTGTTGACCCTCTTAAGTGACAGAGATGGTGTTGTTGATCCTCTTCAGTGACAGAGATGGTGTTGTTGATCCTCTTCAGTGACAGAGATGGTGTTGTTGATTCTCTTCAGTGTAGTGACAGAGATGGTGTTGTTGATCCTCTTCAGTGTAGTGACAGAGATGGTGTTGTTGATCCTCTTCAGTGACAGAGATGGTGTTGTTGATCCTCTTCAGTGTAGTGACAGAGATGGTGTTGTTGATCCTCTTCAGTGACAGAGATGGTGTTGTTGACCCTCTTCAGTGTAGTGACAGAGATGGTGTTGTTGATCCTCTTCAGTGTAATGACAGAGATGGTGTTGTTGACCCTCTTCAGTGACAGAGATGGTGTTGTTGATCCTCTTCAGTGACAGAGATTGTGTTGTTGACCCTCTTAAGTGACAGAGATGGTGTTGTTGATCCTCTTCAGTGACAGAGATGGTGTTGTTGACCCTCTTCAGTGTAGTGACAGAGATGGTGTTGTTGATCCTCTTCAGTGTAATGACAGAGATGGTGTTGTTGACCCTCTTCAGTGACAGAGATGGTGTTGTTGATCCTCTTCAGTGACAGAGATTGTGTTGTTGACCCTCTTAAGTGACAGAGATGGTGTTGTTGATCCTCTTCAGTGACAGAGATGGTGTTGTTGATCCTCTTCAGTGACAGAGATGGTGTTGTTGATTCTCTTCAGTGTAGTGACAGAGATGGTGTTGTTGATCCTCTTCAGTGTAGTGACAGAGATGGTGTTGTTGATCCTCTTCAGTGACAGAGATGGTGTTGTTGATCCTCTTCAGTGTAGTGACAGAGATGGTGTTGTTGATCCTCTTCAGTGACAGAGATGGTGTTGTTGACCCTCTTCAGTGTAGTGACAGAGATGGTGTTGTTGACCCTCTTCAGTGACAGAGATGGTGTTGTTGATCCTCTTCAGTGACAGAGATGGTGTTGTTGATCCTTTTCAGTGTAGTGACAGAGATGGTGTTGTTGATCCTCTTCAGTGTAGTGACAGAGATGGTGTTGTTGATCCTCTTCAGTGACAGAGATGGTGTTGTTGATCCTCTTCAGTAACAGAGATGGTGTTGTTGATCCTCTTCAGTAACAGAGATGGTGTTGTTGATCCTCTTCAGTGACAGAGATGGTGTTGTTGATCCTCTTCAGTGACAGAGATGGTGTTGTTGATCCTCTTCAGTGACAGAGATGGTGTTGTTGACCCTCTTCAGTGACAGAGATGGTGTTGTTGATCCTCTTCAGTGACAGAGATGGTGTTGTTGACCCTCTTAAGTGACAGAGATGGTGTTGTTGATCCTCTTCAGTGACAGAGATGGTGTTGTTGATCCTCTTCAGTGACAGAGATGGTGTTGTTGATTCTCTTCAGTGTAGTGACAGAGATGGTGTTGTTGATCCTCTTCAGTGTAGTGACAGAGATGGTGTTGTTGATCCTCTTCAGTGACAGAGATGGTGTTGTTGATCCTCTTCAGTGTAGTGACAGAGATGGTGTTGTTGATCCTCTTCAGTGACAGAGATGGTGTTGTTGACCCTCTTCAGTGTAGTGACAGAGATGGTGTTGTTGATCCTCTTCAGTGTAATGACAGAGATGGTGTTGTTGACCCTCTTCAGTGACAGAGATGGTGTTGTTGACCCTCTTCAGTGTAGTGACAGAGATGGTGTTGTTGATCCTCTTCAGTGTAATGACAGAGATGGTGTTGTTGACCCTCTTCAGTGACAGAGATGGTGTTGTTGATCCTCTTCAGTGACAGAGATTGTGTTGTTGACCCTCTTAAGTGACAGAGATGGTGTTGTTGATCCTCTTCAGTGACAGAGATGGTGTTGTTGATCCTCTTCAGTGACAGAGATGGTGTTGTTGATTCTCTTCAGTGTAGTGACAGAGATGGTGTTGTTGATCCTCTTCAGTGTAGTGACAGAGATGGTGTTGTTGATCCTCTTCAGTGACAGAGATGGTGTTGTTGATCCTCTTCAGTGTAGTGACAGAGATGGTGTTGTTGATCCTCTTCAGTGACAGAGATGGTGTTGTTGACCCTCTTCAGTGTAGTGACAGAGATGGTGTTGTTGACCCTCTTCAGTGACAGAGATGGTGTTGTTGATCCTCTTCAGTGACAGAGATGGTGTTGTTGATCCTTTTCAGTGTAGTGACAGAGATGGTGTTGTTGATCCTCTTCAGTGTAGTGACAGAGATGGTGTTGTTGATCCTCTTCAGTGACAGAGATGGTGTTGTTGATCCTCTTCAGTAACAGAGATGGTGTTGTTGATCCTCTTCAGTAACAGAGATGGTGTTGTTGATCCTCTTCAGTGACAGAGATGGTGTTGTTGATCCTCTTCAGTGACAGAGATGGTGTTGTTGATCCTCTTCAGTGACAGAGATGGTGTTGTTGACCCTCTTCAGTGTAGTGACAGAGATGGTGTTGGTGATCCTCTTCTGTGCAGTGACAGATATGGTGTTGTTGATCCTCTTCAGTAACAGAGATGGTGTTGTTGACCCTCTTCAGTGACAGAGATGGTGTTGTTGATCCTCTTCAGTGACAGAGATGGTGTTGTTGACCCTCTTCAGTGTAGTGACAGAGATGGTGTTGTTGACTCTCTTCAGTGTAGTGACAGAGATGCCATTGTTGACCCTCTTCAGTGCATCATTAAGTCACCTCAACACTTCCAGCCGATACTCACGTCTTCAGAAGGAATTCCCCTCGACCACGTCCACCTATTGGAGAAAACAGACATTCTTTCCCATTGAACCCCGTTGTACATGTTTTTGCGACACAGAAACAACAAAACGTGCTGAGAAGCTGCTGTGCTGTTCAATGTTCATGTAACCAGGTCGAAAATCCCAACCTACGGTTCACAAAGCTCCCATACAGGGAAATAGAGCCTTCGAGAAAATATGGTGAAATGTGGGAACCCGGTGTCCCAGAAGGCCGCACATATCTCTGTGTGGAAAACATTCAATCACCGGTAAGACATTTCACTTGTTTACTACAGTCTGTTAGTATCTGCACTCACTACTTGTATAGTCTGTTAGTATCTCCACTCACTACTTGTAGTTTTATAGTCTGTTAGTATCTCCACTCACTACTTGTAGTTGTATAGTCTGTTAGTAACTCCTCACTACTTGTATAGTCTGTTAGTATTTCCACTCACTACTTGTATAGTCTGTTAGTATCTCCACTCACTACTTGTAGTTGTATAGTCTGTTAGTAACTCCTCACTACTTGTATAGTCTGTTAGTATCTCCACTCACTACTTGTAGTTGTATAGTCTGTTAGTAACTCCTCACTACTTGTATAGTCTGTTAGTATCTCCACTCACTACTTGTAGTTGTATAGTCTGTTAGTAACTCCTCACTACTTGTAGTTGTATAGTCTGTTAGTAACTCCTCACTACTTGTAGTTGTATAGTCTGTTAGTATCTCCACTCACTACTTGTAGTTGTATAGTCTGTTAGTAACTCCTCACTACTTGTATAGTCTGTTAGTATCTCCCCTCACTACTAGTAGTTGTATAGTCTGTTAGTATCTCCACTCACTACTAGTAGTTGTATAGTCTGTTAGTATCTCCACTCACTACTTGTAGTTGTATAGTCTGTTAGTAACTCCTCACTACTTGTATAGTCTGTTAGTATCTCCCCTCACTACTAGTAGTTGTATAGTCTGTTAGTTACTCCACTCACTACTTGTAGTTGTATAGTCTGTTAGTATTTCCACTCACTACTTGTATAGTCTGTTAGTATCTCCACTCACTACTTGTAGTTGTATAGTCTGTTAGTAACTCCTCACTACCTGTAGTTGTATAGTCTGTTAGTATCTGCACTCACTACTTGTATTGTCTGTTAGTATCTCCACTCACTACTTGTAGTTGTATAGTCTGTTAGTAACTCCTCACTACTTGTAGTTGTATAGTCTGTTAGTATCTCCACTCACTACTTGTAGTTGTATAGTCTGTTAGTAACTCCTCACTACTTGTAGTTGTATAGTCTGTTAGTAACTCCTCACTACTTGTAGTTGTATAGTCTGTTAGTATCTCCACTCACTACTTGTAGTTGTATAGTCTGTTAGTAACTCCTCACTACTTGTATAGTCTGTTAGTATCTCCACTCACTACTTGTAGTTGTATAGTCTGTTAGTAACTCCTCACTACTTGTAGTTGTATAGTCTGTTAGTAACTCCTCACTACTTGTATAGTCTGTTAGTATCTCCACTCACTACTTGTAGTTGTATAGTCTGTTAGTAACTCCTCACTACTTGTATAGTCTGTTAGTATCTCCACTCACTACTTGTAGTTGTATAGTCTGTTAGTAACTCCTCACTACTTGTATAGTCTGTTAGTATCTCCTCACTACTTGTATAGTCTGTTAGTATCTCCACTCACTACTTGTAGTTGTATAGTCTGTTAGTAACTCCTCACTACTTGTATAGTCTGTTAGTATCTCCACTCACTACTTGTAGTTGTATAGTCTGTTAGTAACTCCTCACTACTTGTATAGTCTGTTAGTATCTCCACTCACTACTTGTAGTTGTATAGTCTGTTAGTAACTCCACTCACTACTTGTATAGTCTGTTAGTATCTCCACTCACTACTTGTGGCTGTATAGTCTGTTAGTATCTCCACTCACTACTTGTAGTTGTATAGTCTGTTAGTATCTCCACTCACTACTTGTAGTTGTATAGTCTGTTAGTAACTCCTCACTACTTGTAGTTGTATAGTCTGTTAGTAACTCCTCACTACTTGTAGTTGTATAGTCTGTTAGTAACTCCACTCACTACTTGTAGTTCTATAGTCTGTTAGTAACTCCATTCACTACTTGTAGTTGTATAGTCTGTTAGTAACCCCACTCACTACTTGTAGTTGTATAGTCTGTTAGTAACTCCTCACTACTTGTAGTTGTATAGTCTGTTAGTATCTCCACTCACTACTTGTAGTTGTATAGTCTGTTAGTAACTCCATTCACTACTTGTAGTTGTATAGTCTGTTAGTAACTCCACTCACTACTTGTAGTTGTATAGTCTGTTAGTATCTCCACTCACTACTTGTAGTTGTATAGTCTGTTAGTAACTCCACTCACTACTTGTAGTTGTATAGTCTGTTAGTAACTCCTCACTACTTGTAGTTGTATAGTCTGTTAGTATCTCCACTCACTACTTGTATAGTCTGTTAGTAACCCCACTCACTACTTGTAGTTGTATAGTCTGTTAGTATCTCCACCCACTACTTGTAGTTGCATAGTCTGTTAGTATCTCCACTCACTACTTGTATAGTCTGTTAGTATCTCCACCCACTACTTGTAGTTGCATAGTCTGTTAGTATCTCCACTCACTACCTGTAGTTTTATAGTCTGTTAGTAACTCTCCTCACTACTTGTAGTTGTATAGTCTGTTAGTATCTCCACTCACTACTTGTAGTTGTATAGTCTGTAACTCCACTCACTACTTGTAGTTGTATAGTCTGTTAGTAACTCCTCACTACTTGTAGTTGTATAGTCTGTTAGTATCTCCACTCACTACTTGTAGTTGTATAGTCTGTTAGTAACTCCTCACTACTTGTAGTTGTATAGTCTGTTAGTATCTCCACTCACTACTTGTAGTTGTATAGTCTGTTAGTAACTCCTCACTACTTGTAGTTGTATAGTCTGTTAGTATCTCCACTCACTACTTGTAGTTGTATAGTCTGTTAGTAACTCCTCACTACTTGTAGTTGTATAGTCTGTTAGTATCTCCACTCACTACCTGTAGTTGTATAGTCTGTTAGTAACTCCACTCACTACCTGTAGTTGTATAGTCTGTTAGTAACTCCTCACTACTTGTAGTTGTATAGTCTGTTAGTAACTCCTCACTACTTGTAGTTGTATAGTCTGTTAGTATCTCCACTCACTACTTGTAGTTGTATAGTCTGTTAGTAACTCCTCACTACTTGTAGTTGTATAGTCTGTTAGTATCTCCACTCACTACTTGTAGTTGTATAGTCTGTTAGTAACTCCTCACTACTTGTAGTTGTATAGTCTGTTAGTATCTCCACTCACTACTTGTAGTTGTATAGTCTGTTAGTATCTCCACTCACTACTTGTAGTTGTATAGTCTGTTAGTATCTCCACTCACTACTTGTAGTTTTATAGTCTGTTAGTATCTCCACTCACTACTTGTAGTTGTATAGTCTGTTAGTAACTCCTCACTACTTGTAGTTGTATAGTCTGTTAGTATCTCCTCTCACTACTTGTAGTTGTATAGTCTGTTAGTAACTCCTCACTACTTGTAGTTGTATAGTCTGTTAGTATCTCCTCTCACTACTTGTAGTTGTATAGTCTGTTAGTATCTCTACTCACTACTTGTAGTTGTATAGTCTGTTAGTATCTCTACTCACTACTTGTAGTTGTATAGTCTGTTAGTATCTCTACTCACTACTTGTAGTTGTATAGTCTGTTAGTATCTCTACTCACTACTTGTAGTTGTATAGTCTGTTAGTAACTCCACTCACTACTAGTAGTTGTATAGTCTGTTAGTAACTCCTCACTACTTGTAGTTGTATAGTCTGTATGTATCTCTACTCACTACTTGTAGATGTTCTTTTTACTTTATTTTCTCTGATACCCAAAAGTACTCCTTACATTTTGACAGGAAAATGGTCCAATTCACACTCCTATCAAGAGAATATCCCTGGTCATCCCTTCTGGCTCTGATCTGGCAGACTCACTAAACACAAATGCTTTGTTTATGAATTAAGTGTTGGACTGTGCCTCTGGCAATCTGTCAATAAAATATAAAAAAAGAATTGTGCCATCTGGCTTGTTTAATATCAGGAAGCTAAAATTATTTATATTTTCACTTTTCATACTTAAGTACCTTTTAGTATTTCCAAGTAGTATTTTACTGGGTGACATTCACTTTTACTGGTGTCGTTTCTACCTTTACCTTTACTCAAGTATGACGATTGAATGCTTTCCCAGTCAGCCAGACAGTCAGTCAGTCAACTAGTCAGCCAGCCAGTCAGTCAGTCAACCAATCAGCCAGCCAGTCAGTCAGTCAACCAGTCGGTCAACCTGTCAGCCAGCCAGCCAGCCAGCCAATCAGTCAGCCAGCCAGCCAGCCAGTCAGCCAGCCAGTCAGCCAGCCAGCCAGCCAGTCAGCCAGCCAGCCAGCCAGCCAGTCAATCAACATATAGATTAGGAGTCTCCCCTTTACCAAAGATCCTTTACCAAGATAACAAGATGTTCTACAATCACGGACAGAACAAGAGAGCAGTCGTCAACGCCTAACGTCAAATATATAATCAAGAAAATTGTATTTTCCGTTTGCTACGTAACCTTTTCCTCCTGATGTAAATGTGTTGACATTTTACCATATTGCATAAATCTCCAATATAAAATGTCCATATCTGCAGCGTGATTACAGAGCCAGTAAAGGCCGACGTGTTGGTTTTAATATTACAACCAAAAGCTTCTGACATTTTCACTAATCCTACTCAGCGAGTGTGTCCCAAAGGGCACACTAATCCCAATGTAGTGCACTACTTTTTTAAACCAGGGCCCTTAAAGGGGAACAGAGTGAGTGGAATTTGGGACAATGCAATACTGAGGTAGTCCAGGAATACCTGTCATATAAACCAATATAATGGTCATATTGAATGGTTAACATGAACCTGGTCCTATAAAGTAATGATAATATTTCATGGTTGGTGATCTTCTATTAACATATAGATGTATAATTAGACTGAGTGTAGTCCAGACAGTATAATAACATATAGATGTATAATTAGATTGAGTGTAGTCCCTTCCAGACAGTATAATAACATATAGATGTATAATTAGATTGAGTGTAGTCCCTTCCAGACAGTATATTAACATATATATGTATAATTAGATTGAGTGTAGTCCCTTCCAGACAGTATATTAACATATAGATGTATCATTAGATTGAGTGTAGTCCCTTATAGACAGTATATTAACATATAGATGTATAATTAGATTGAGTGTAGTCCCTTATAGACAGTATATTAACATATAGATGTATAATCAGACTGAGTGTAGTCCATTATAGACAGTAGATTAACATATAGATGTATCATTAGATTGAGTGTAGTCCAGACAGTATATTAACATATAGATGTATAATTAGATTGAGTGTAGTCCCTTATAGACAGTATATTAACATATAGATGTATCATTAGATTGAGTGTAGTCCCTTATAGACAGTATATTAACATATAGATGTATCATTAGATTGAGTTTAGTCCAGACAGTATATTAACATATAGATGTATAATTAGATTGAGTTTAGTCCAGACAGTATATTAACATATAGATGTATAATTAGATTGAGTGTAGTCCCTTATAGACAGTAGATTAAAATATAGATGTATAATTAGATTGAGTGTAGTCCCTTATAGACAGTAGATTAACATATAGATGTATAATTAGATTGAGTGTAGTCCAGACAGTATATTAACATATAGATGTATAATTAGATTGAGTGTAGTCCCTTCCAGACAGTATATTAACATATAGATGTATAATTAGATTGAGTGTAGTCCAGACAGTATATTAACATATAGATGTATAATTAGATTGAGTGTAGTCCCTTATAGACAGTATATTAACATATAGATGTATAATTAGATTGAGTGTAGTCCAGACAGTATATTAACATATAGATGTATAATTAGATTGAGTGTAGTCCCTTCCAGACAGTATAATAACATATGGATGTATAATTAGATTGAGTGTAGTCAAGACAGTATATTAACATATAGATGTATAATTAGATTGAGTGTAGTCCAGACAGTATATTAACATATAGATGTATAATTAGATTGAGTGTAGTCCAGACAGTATAATAACATATAGATGTATAATTAGATTGAGTGTAGTCAAGACAGTATATTAACATATAGATGTATAATTAGATTGAGTGTAGTCCAGACAGTATATTAACATATAGATGTATAATTAGATTGAGTGTAGTCCCTTCCAGACAGTATAATAACATATAGATGTATAATTAGACTGAGTGTAGTCCCTTATAGACAGTATATTAACATATAGATGTATAATTAGACTGAGTGTAGTCCCTTATAGACAGTATATTAACATATAGATGTATAATTAGATTGAGTGTAGTCCCTTCCAGACAGTATATTAACATATAGATGTATAATTAGATTGAGTGTAGTCCCTTATAGACAGTATATTAACATATATTTGATGTAAGGCTGCACACAGGAATACATCTAGTCTAACACAGGGGAGACGAGGCACTTTTTATTTGATGTTCAACAGCTTCTCTCTCCAAGCCATCAGACTGTTCAACAGCTTCTCTCTCCAAGCCATCAGACTGTTCAACAGCTTCTCCCTCCAAGCCATCAGACTGTTCAA
>NW_026601126.1:45000-47500 GCF_029448725.1 Salvelinus fontinalis
GCCCCCAGTCTTACTGACATGACAGTACCAGTAGCCCCCAGTCTTACTGACATGACAGTACCAGTAGCCCCCAGTCTTACTGACATGACAGTACCAGTAGCCCCCAGTCTTACTGACATGACAGTACCAGTAGCCCCCAGTCTTACTGACATGACAGTACCAGTAGCCCCCAGTCTAACTGACATGACAGGACCAGTAGCCCCCAGTCTTACTGACATGACAGTACCAGCCCCCAGTCTAACTGACATGACAGTACCAGTAGCCCCCAGTCTAACTGACATGACAGTACCAGTAGCCCCCAGTCTTACTGACATGACAGTACCAGTAGCCCCCAGTCTTACTGACATGACAGTACCAGCCCCCAGTCTAACTGACATGACAGTACCAGTAGCCCCCAGTCTTACTGACATGACAGTACCAGTAGCCCCCAGTCTTACTGACATGACAGTACCAGCCCCCAGTCTTACTGACATGACAGGACCAGTAGCCCCCAGTCTAACTGACATGACAGGACCAGTAGCCCCCAGTCTTACTGACATGACAGTACCAGTAGCCCCCAGTCTTACTGACATGACAGTACCAGTAGCCCCCAGTCTAACTGACATGACAGTACCAGTAGCCCCCAGTCTTACTGACATGACAGTACCAGTAGCCCCCAGTCTTACTGACATGACAGTACCAGTAGCCCCCAGTCTTACTGACATGACAGTACCAGTAGCCCCCAGTCTTACTGACATGACAGTACCAGTAGCCCCCAGTCTTACTGACATGACAGTACCAGCCACCAGTCTTACTGACATGACAGTACCAGTAGCCCCCAGTCTAACTGACATGACAGTACCAGTAGCACCCAGTCTTACTGACATGACAGTACCAGTAGCCCCCAGTCTAACTGACATGACAGTACCAGTAGCCCCCAGTCTTACAGTACCATGACAGTACCAGTAGCCCCCAGTCTTACTGACATGACAGTACCAGTAGCCCCCAGTCTTACTGACATGACAGTACCAGCCCCCAGTCTAACTGACATGACAGTACCAGTAGCCCCCAGTCTTACAGTACCATGACAGTACCAGTAGCCACCAGTCTTACTGACATGACAGTACCAGTAGCCCCCAGTCTTACTGACATGACAGTACCAGTAGCCCCCAGTCTTACTGACATGACAGTACCAGTAGCCCCCAGTCTTACTGACATGACAGTACCAGTAGCCCCCAGTCTTACTGACATGACAGTACCAGTAGCCCCCAGTCTTACTGACATGACAGAACCAGTAGCCCCCAGTCTTACTGACATGACAGAACCAGTAGCCCCCAGTCTTACTGACATGACAGTACCAGTAGCCCCCAGTCTTACTGACATGACAGTACCAGTAGCCCCCAGTCTTACTGACATGACAGTACCAGTAGCCCCAGTCTTACTGACATGACAGGACCAGTAGCCCCCAGTCTTACTGACATGACAGTACCAGTAGCCCCCAGTCTTACTGACATGACAGGACCAGTAGCCCCCAGTCTTACTGACATGACAGTACCAGTAGTCCCCAGTCTTACTGACATGACAGTACCAGTAACCAGCAGTCTTACCGACAGTCATCTGGGCCATTATCTATTTTAGTTTGTCCTGGTCGAGACCTTTGAAAGAAATGTACGATTTATCAACTTTAACGTAGAACTGTTCCATGTCTGTCTCCTGAAGCAGTGTCTATCCTTCCATGAAGAGATAGGAGGTGAAGGGGGTTACCCTCATCTGATCTGGGACCTGTACTGTATATAGCCTAGTGTCATCATTCTCTGTTCTGTTCTGGTTCTCCATCTGATCTGGGACCTGTACTGTATTCAGCCTAGTGTCATCATTCTCTGTTCTGTTCTGGGTCTCCATCTGATCTGGGACCTGTACTGCATACAGCCTAGTGTCATCATTCTCTGTTCTGTTTCTCCATCTGATCTGGGACCTGTACTGTATTCAGCCTAGTGTCATCATTCTCTGTTCTGTTTCTCCATCTGATCTGGGACCTGTACTGTATTCAGCCTAGTGTCATCATTCTCTGTTCTGGGTCTCCATCTGATCTGGGACCTGTACTGTATATAGCCTAGTGTCATCATTCTCTGTTCTGTTTCTCCATCTGATCTGGGACCTGTACTGTATTCAGCCTAGTGTCATCATTCTCTGTTCTGTTTCTCCATCTGATCTGGGACCTGTACTGTATTCAGCCTAGTGTCATCATTCTCTGTTCTGTTTCTCCATCTGATCTGGGACCTGTACTGTATATAGCCTAGTGTCATCATTCTCTGTTCTGGGTCTCCATCTGATCTGGGACCTGTACTGTATATAGCCTAGTGTCATCATTCTCTGTTCTGTTCTGGTTCTCCATCTGATCTGGGACCTGTACTGTATTCAGCCTAGTGTCATCATTCTCTGTTCTGTTCTGGGTCTCCATCTGATCTGGGACCTGTACTGCATACAGCCTAGTGTCATCATTCTCTGTTCTGTTTCTCCA
>NW_026601126.1:55000-74948 GCF_029448725.1 Salvelinus fontinalis
GAGAGAGAGAGGAAGAGACCCAACCATTACAGCAGCACATTACTGAGGAAGAGAGAGAGAGAGAGAGAGGAAGAGAGGAAGAGGAAGAGACCCAACCACTACAGCAGCACATTACTGAGGAAGAGAGAGAGAGAGAGAGAGGAAGAGAGGAAGAGGAAGAGACCCAACCACTACAGCAGCACATTACTGAGGAAGAGAGAGAGAGAGAGAGAGAGAGGAAGAGAGAGAGAGAGAGAGAGAGAGAGAGAGAGAGGAAGAGACCCAACCATTACAGCAGCACATTACTGAGGAAGAGAGAGAGAGAGAGAGAGGAAGAGAGGAAGAGGAAGAGACCCAACCACTACAGCAGCACATTACTGAGGAAGAGAGAGAGAGAGAGAGAGGAACAGGAAGAGACCCAACCACTACAGCAGCACATTACTGAGGAAGAGAGAGAGAGAGGAAGAGGAAGAGACCGAACCACTACAGCAGCACATTACTGAGGAAGAGAGAGAGAGAGAGAGAGGAACAGGAAGAGACCGAACCATTACAGCAGCACATTACTGAGGAAGAGAGAGAGAGAGAGGAAGAGACCGAACCTCTACAGCAGCACATTACTGAGGAAGAGAGAGAGAGAGGAAGAGGAAGAGACTGAACCACTACAGCAGCACATTACTGAGGAAGAGAGAGAGAGAGAGAGAGACCCAACCTCTACAGCAGCACATTACTGAGGAAGAGAGAGAGAGAGAGGAAGAGACCCAACCACTACAGCAGCACATTACTGAGGAAGAGAGAGAGAGAGAGGAAGAGGAAGAGACCCAACCACTACAGCAGCACATTACTGAGGAAGAGAGAGAGAGAGAGAGAGAGAGAGGAAGAGACCCAACCACTACAACAGCACATTACTGAGGAAGAGAGAGAGAGAGAGGAAGAGACCCAACCACTACAGCAGCACATTACTGAGGAAGAGAGAGAGAGAGAGAGAGGAAGAGACCCAACCTCTACAGCAGCACATTACTGAGGAAGAGAGAGAGAGAGGAAGAGGAAGAGACCGAACCTCTACAGCAGCACATTACTGAGGAAGAGAGAGAGAGAGAGAGAGGAACAGGAAGAGACCCAACCACTACAGCAGCACATTACTGAGGAAGAGAGAGAGAGAGGAAGAGGAAGAGACCGAACCTCTACAGCAGCACATTACTGAGGAAGAGAGAGAGAGAGAGGGGAAGAGGAAGAGACAGAGAGAGAGAGGAAGAAACATATGTATTAAATCTCTTTGTACCAATAAAGACGGAGAAGAGAGGGAATCAAATAGGTTCTTCTTTTGAGGTCCTGGGGGTGGGTGTTACGTTGTATTCCTTCCCCCTACCATACGGGAATCGTGCCCATTAAAAGGAGCAGGGTAACCTGTTTTACAGTGTTGGACTGTTCAGGAGTTGTGACTTGAATGGAAGTGTATTTCCTTCATAAATCCTACAGCGGTCTGCAGACAGCGGTGTAGTTCCATGTCAAATGACTGTGGGTTGGTTATGGAGACAAGCTCTCTCATCCTCATCCTGTAGCAGTTTGTCCCTGAGGGAAGGGATAGACACATGGGATAATTGGGGTGCCACTCCTCCTCTACCTTTCCCTCTCTTTTCCACCTCTCCCACCTCCACCTTTCTGTCTCCTCTCCCCCTCCACCTTTCTCTCCTCTCCTCTCCCACTTTACCGTTCTGTCTCCTCTTCTCTCCCCCTCCACCTTTCTGTCTCCTCCTCTCTCCCCTCCACCTTTCTGTCTCCTCCTCTCTCCCCCTCCACCTTTCTGTCTCCTCCTCTCTCCCCCTCCACCTTTCTCTCCTCTCCTCTCCCACTCTACCGTTTTGTCTCCATCTCTCTCCCCCTCTTCCCCTCCACCTTTCCCTTTCCTTTTACACTCTCCCCTTCCCTTTCTGTCTCCTCTTCTCTCCCCCTCTACCTTCTGTCTTCTCTCCCTCCTCCTTTCCTTCTTATATTTATTCCCCTTTCTTCTTCTCTCCTCCACCCCTCTCCTCTCTCCCTTTCTTCTTCTCTCCTCTCTCCCTTTCTTCTTCTCTCCTCCACCCCTCTCCTCTCTCCCTTTCTTCTTCTCTCCTCCACCCCCTCCGCTCTCCCTTTCTTCTTCTCTCCTCCACCCCCCTCCTCTCCCCCTTTCTTCTTCTCTCCTCCACCCCCCTCCTCTCCCCCTTTCTTCTTCTCTCCTCCACCCCCTCCTCTCTCCCTTTCTTCTTCTCTCCTCCACCCTCTCCTCTCTCCCTTTCTTCTTCTCTCCTCCACCCTCTCCTCTCTCCCTTTCTTATTCTCTCCTCCACCCTCTCCTCTCCCCCTTTCTTCTTCTCTCCTCCACCCCTCTCTCCCTTTCTTCTTCTCTTCTCCACCCCTCTCCTCTCTCCCTTTCTTCTTCTCTCCTCTCTCCCATTTCTTCTTCTCTCCTCCACCCCTCTCCTCTCTCCCTTTCTTATTCTCTCCTCTACCCTCCAGAGCTAAAAGTCCACAGAGCTAAAAGTCCACAGAGCTAAAAGTCCACAGAGCTAAAAATTCGTGGAGCTAAAAGTCCACAGAGCTAAATGTCCACAGAGCTAAAAGTCCACAGAGCTAAAAGTCCACAGAGCTAAAAGTCCATAGAGCTAAAAGTCCACAGTGCTAAAAGTCCACAGAGCTAAAAGTCCACAGAGCTAAAAGTCCACAGAGCTAAAAGTCCACAGAGCTAAAAGTCCACAGAGCTAAAAGTCCACAGAGATAAAAGTCCACAGAGATAAAAGTCCACAGAGATAAAAGTCCACAGAGCTAAAAGTCCACAGAGATAAAAGTCCACAGAGATAAAAGTCCACAGTGCTAAAAAGTTCGTAGATCAACAAGTCAATAGAACACAATTGTGAAAAACCAAAGAGATGATTTCACATGCTTTCGTCAGCTCCCTCCTACTTTCTCTCCAAACCTGGACTGACAGTGTAGAGTTCAGTCTACTGTATATCAGGCAGAAAGAGGATTGTCGTCCAGGAGTCAGAGAGAATGCCAAGCGACAACAGAAGTTCACTTAGTTTCCACAGCGCTGTACAATTACTCCTCAATGGCAGAGTGCTTCGAAGACGGCCTCACAATCTGGAGTGTCTGAATAGAAGCTGACGTAAGCAGCCTTGATGAAAAGACAGAAACACCACTGAAAACAACACGTGTTCTGTTAGCCAGAGCTGAGAGAAAACACAGGAGGAGAGAGAGAGGAGGAACGTGTTCTGTTAGCCAGAGCTGAGAGAAAACACAGGAGGAGGGAGAGGAGGAACGTGTTCTGTTAACCAGAGCTGAGAGAAAACACAGGAGGAGAGAGAGAGGAGGAACTTGTTCTGTTAGCCAGAGCTGAGAGGAAACACAGGAGGACAGAGAGGAGGAACGTGTTCTGTTAGCCAGAGCTGAGAGAAAACACAGGAGGAGAGAGAGAGGAGGAACGTGTTCTGTTAGCCAGAGCTGAGAGAAAACACAGGAGGAGAGAGAGAGGAGGAACCTATTCTGTTAGCCAGAGCTGAGAGAAAACACAGGAGGAGAGAGAGGAGGAACGTGTTCTGTTAGCCAGAGCTGAGAGAAAACACAGGAGGGGAGAGAGGAGGAACTTGTTCTGTTAGCCAGAGCTGAGAGAAAACACAGGAGGAGGGAGAGGAGGAACGTGTTCTGTTAACCAGAGCTGAGAGAAAACACAGGAGGAGAGAGAGGAGGAACGTGTTCTGTTAGCCAGAGCTGAGAGAAAACACAGGAGGAGAGAGAGGTGGAACGTGTTCTGTTAGCCAGAGCTGAGAGAAAACACAGGAGGAGAGAGAGAGGAGGAACGTGTTCTGTTACTCAATACAAACACCACAATCTATTTCTGACTGTAACAAACAGGAACAAACAGCTAAAAGTAATATATTTCCAGTGGTATAACACCATACTTTCGTTTTATAATAGTTGACTTGGACCAACATACAGACACACACAATACTGGTGAAAATGTAGAAATTGAAACAGAAGAAAGAAATGGGACTCCAAATGATGATCCACCGGGGACTGAAGAAACTCCCTTATCCCTTTATAGTGCCCTATTCTCAACCAGAGCAGCTATGGGCACTAGTCAACCTAGTGCACTACTCTTAACCGGAGCAGCAATGGACCCTAGTCAACCTAGTGCACTACTAGCAGCTATGGACCCTAGTCAACCTAGTGCACTACTAGCAGCTATGGGCCCTAGTCAACCTAGTGCACTACTAGCAGCTATGGACCCTAGTCAACCTAGTGCCCTACTAGCAGCTATGGGCCCTAGTCAACCTAGTGCACTACTAGCAGCTATGGACCCTAGTCAACCTAGTGCCCTACTAGCAGCTATGGGCCCTAGTCAACCTAGTGCACTACTAGCAGCTATGGGCCCTAGTCAACCTAGTGCACTACTAGCAGCTATGGGCCCTAGTCAACCTAGTGCACTACTAGCAGCTATGGGCCCTAGTCAACCTAGTGCACTACTAGCAGCTATGGACCCTAGTCAACCTAGTGCACTACTAGCAGCTATGGACCCTAGTCAACCTAGTGCACTACTAGCAGCTATGGGCCCTAGTCAACCTAGTGCACTACTAGCAGCTATGGGCCCTAGTCAACCTAGTGCACTACTAGCAGCTATGGGCCCTAGTCAACCTAGTGCACTACTAGCAGCTATGGACCCTAGTCAACCTAGTGCACTACTAGCAGCTATGGGCCCTAGTCAACCTAGTGCCCTACTAGCAGCTATGGACCCTAGTCAACCTAGTGCACTACTAGCAGCTATGGACCCTAGTCAACCTAGTGCCCTACTAGCAGCTATGGACCCTAGTCAACCTAGTGCCCTACTAGCAGCTATGGACCCTAGTCAACACAGTGCACTACTAGCAGCTATGGGCCCTAGTCAACCTAGTGCACTACTAGCAGCTATGGACCCTAGTCAACCTAGTGCCCTACTTGCAGCTATGGACCCTAGTCAACCTAGTGCCCTACTAGCAGCTATGGACCCTAGTCAACACAGTGCACTACTAGCAGCTATGGGCCCTAGTCAACCTAGTGCACTACTAGCAGCTATGGGCCCTAGTCAACCTAGTGCACTACTAGCAGCTATGGGCCCTAGTCAACCTAGTGCACTACTAGCAGCTATGGACCCTAGTCAACCTAGTGCACTACTAGCAGCTATGGGCCCTAGTCAACCTAGTGCCCTACTAGCAGCTATGGACCATAGTCAACCTAGTGCCCTACTAGCAGCTATGGACCCTAGTCAACACAGTGCACTACTAGCAGCTATGGGCCCTAGTCAACCTAGTGCACTACTAGCAGCTATGGACCCTAGTCAACCTAGTGCCCTACTTGCAGCTATGGACCCTAGTCAACCTAGTGCCCTACTAGCAGCTATGGACCCTAGTCAACACAGTGCACTTCTAGCAGCTATGGACCCTAGTCAACCTAGTGCACTACTAGCAGCTATGGACCCTAGTCAACCTAGTGCACTACTAGCAGCTATGGGCCCTAGTCAACCTAGTGCACTACTAGCAGCTATGGACCCTAGTCAACCTAGTGCACTACTAGCAGCTATGGACCCTAGTCAACCTAGTGCACTACTAGCAGCTATGGACCCTAGTCAACCTAGTGCCCTACTAGCAGCTATGGACCCTAGTCAACACAGTGCACTACTAGCAGCTATGGACCCTAGTCAACCTAGTGCCCTACTAGCAGCTATGGACCCTAGTCAACCTAGTGCACTACTAGCAGCTATGGACCCTAGTCAACCTAGTGCACTACTAGCAGCTATGGGCCCTAGTCAACCTAGTGCACTACTAGCAGCTATGGACCCTAGTCAACCTAGTGCACTACTAGCAGCTATGGGCCCTAGTCAACCTAGTGCCCTACTAGCAGCTATGGGCCCTAGTCAACCTAGTGCACTACTAGCAGCTATGGGCCCTAGTCAACCTAGTGCCCTACTAGCAGCTATGGGCCCTAGTCAACCTAGTGCACTACTAGCAGCTATGGACCCTAGTCAACCTAGTGCCCTACTAGCAGCTATGGGCCCTAGTCAACCTAGTGCACTACTAGCAGCTATGGACCCTAGTCAACCTAGTGCACTACTAGCAGCTATGGACCCTAGTCAACCTAGTGCCCTACTAGCAGCTATGGACCCTAGTCAACCTAGTGCACTTCTAGCAGCTATGGGCCCTAGTCAACCTAGTGCCCTACTAGCAGCTATGGACCCTAGTCAACCTAGTGCACTACTCTTAACCGGAGCAGAAATGGACCCTAGTCAACCTAGTGCCCTACTAGCAGCTATGGACCCTGCTCAACCTAGTACACTACTCTTAACCGGAGCAGAAATGGGCCCTAGTCAACCTAGTGCACTACTAGCAGCTATGGACCCTAGTCAACCTAGTGCACTACTAGCAGCTATGGACCCTAGTCAACCTAGTGCCCTACTAGCAGCTATGGGCCCTAGTCAACCTAGTGCACTACTAGCAGCTATGGGCCCTAGTCAACCTAGTGCACTACTAGCAGCTATGGGCCCTAGTCAACCTAGTGCACTACTAGCAGCTATGGACCCTAGTCAAACTAGTGCACTACTAGCAGCTATGGGCCCTAGTCAACCTAGTGCACTACTAGCAGCTTTGGACCCTAGTCAACCTAGTGCCCTACTAGCAGCTATGGGCCCTAGTCAACCTAGTGCACTACTAGCAGCTATGGACCCTAGTCAACCTAGTGCCCTACTAGCAGCTATGGACCCTAGTCAACCTAGTACACTACTCTTAACCAGAGCAGCTATGGGCCCTAGTCAACCTAGTGCACTACTAGCAGCTATGGGCCCTAGTCAACCTAGTGCACTACTAGCAGCTATGGACCCTAGTCAACCTAGTGCACTACTAGCAGCTATGGGCCCTAGTCAACCTAGTGCACTACAAGCAGCTAAGGACCCTAGTCAACCTAGTGCCCTACTAGCAGCTATGGGCCCTGGTCAACCTAGTGCACTACTAGCAGCTATGGACCCTAGTCAACCTAGTGCCCTACTAGCAGCTATGGGCCCTAGTCAACCTAGTGCACTACTAGCAGCTATGGACCCTAGTCAACACAGTGCACTACTAGCAGCTATGGACCCTAGTCAACCTAGTGCACTACTAGCAGCTATGGACCCTAGTCAACACAGTGCACTACTAGCAGCTATGGGCCCTAGTCAACCTAGTGCACTACTAGCAGCTATGGACCCTAGTCAACCTAGTGCACTACTAGCAGCTATGGACCCTAGTCAACCTAGTGCACTACTCTTAACCAGAGCAGCTATGGACCCTAGTCAACACAGTGCCCTACTAGCAGCTATGGGCCCTAGTCAACCTAGTGCACTACTAGCAGCTATGGACCCTAGTCAACACAGTGCACTACTAGCAGCTATGGACCCTAGTCAACCTAGTGCACTACTAGCAGCTATGGACCCTAGTCAACCTAGTGCACTACTAGCAGCTATGGGCCCTAGTCAACCTAGTGCACTACTAGCAGCTATGGACCCTAGTCAACCTAGTGCCCTACTAGCAGCTATGGGCCCTAGTCAACCTAGTGCCCTACTAGCAGCTATGGACCCTAGTCAACCTAGTGCACTACTCTTAACCAGAGCAGCTATGGACCCTAGTCAACCTAGTGCACTACTCTTAACCAGAGCAGCTATGGACCCTAGTCAACCTAGTGCACTACTAGCAGCTATGGGCCCTAGTCAACCTAGTGCCCTACTAGCAGCTATGGACCCTAGTCAACCTAGTGCACTACTAGCAGCTATGGACCCTAGTCAACCTAGTGCACTACTAGCAGCTATGGACCCTAGTCAACCTAGTGCACTACTCTTGACCAGAGCAGCTATGGACCCTAGTCAACACAGTGCACTACTAGCAGCTATGGACCCTAGTCAACCTAGTGCACTACTCTTAACCAGAGCAGCTATGGGCCCTAGTCAACCTAGTGCACTACTAGCAGCTATGGACCCTAGTCAACCTAGTGCACTACTAGCAGCTATGGACCCTAGTCAACCTAGTGCACTACTAGCAGCTATGGGCCCTAGTCAACCTAGTGCACTACTAGCAGCTATGGACCCTAGTCAACCTAGTGCACTACTAGCAGCTATGGACCCTAGTCAACCTAGTGCCCTACTAGCAGCTATGGACCCTAGTCAACCTAGTGCACTACTAGCAGCTATGGACCCTAGTCAACCTAGTGCCCTACTAGCAGCTATGGACCCTAGTCAACCTAGTGCACTACTAGCAGCTATGGACCCTAGTCAACCTATTGCCCTACTAGCAGCTATGGACCCTAGTCAACCTAGTGCCCTACTAGCAGCTATGGACCCTAGTCAACCTAGTGCCCTACTAGCAGCTATGGACCCTAGTCAACACAGTGCACTACTAGCAGCTATGGACCCTAGTCAACCTAGTGCACTACTCTTAACCGGAGCAGAAATGGACCCTAGTCAACCTAGTGCCCTACTAGCAGCTATGGACCCTGCTCAACCTAGTACACTACTGTTAACCGGAGCAGAAATGGGCCCTAGTCAACCTAGTGCCCTACTAGCAGCTATGGACCCTAGTCAACCTAGTGCACTACTAGCAGCTATGGACCCTAGTCAACCTAGTGCACTTCTAGCAGCTATGGACCCTAGTCAACCTAGTGCACTACTAGCAGCTATGGACCCTAGTCAACCTAGTGCCCTACTAGCAGCTATGGGCCCTAGTCAACCTAGTGCACTACTAGCAGCTATGGGCCCTAGTCAACCTAGTGAACTACTAGCAGCTATGGGCCCTAGTCAACCTAGTGCACTACTAGCAGCTATGGACCCTAGTCAACCTAGTGCACTACTAGCAGCTATGAGCCCTAGTCAACCTAGTGCACTACTAGCAGCTTTGGACCCTAGTCAACCTAGTGCCCTACTAGCAGCTATGGGCCCTAGTCAACCTAGTGCACTACTAGCAGCTATGGACCCTAGTCAACCTAGTGCACTACTAGCAGCTATGGACCCTAGTCAACCTAGTGCACTACTAGCAGCTATGGACCCTAGTCAACCTAGTGCACTACTAGCAGCTATGGGCCCTAGTCAACCTAGTACACTACTAGCAGCTATGGGCCCTAGTCAACCTAGTACACTACTAGCAGCTATGGGCCCTAGTCAACCTAGCGCACTACTAGCAGCTATGGGCCCTAGTCAACCTAGTACACTACTAGCAGCTATGGGCCCTAGTCAACCTAGTGCACTACTAGCAGCTATGGACCCTAGTCAACCTAGTGCACTACTAGCAGCTATGGGCCCTAGTCAACCTAGTACACTACTAGCAGCTATGGACCCTAGTCAACCTAGTGCACTACTAGCAGCTATGGACCCTAGTCAACCTAGTGCACTACTAGGGAATAGGGTGCCATCTGGGACCCGTCCCTGTTATATTTATCCTCCTGTAGAAGGAGAGAGGGAGGACATCTACGCCCGTCCTCGTTTTTTGAAACAAGACACTCAGACATGAACGATGGGGTCTGTCTTGGTGATCGCTCACCGTTCCTCCGCACCTGGGGTGATAACAATTAGACTGAATCACCTTCGTGATCACAATGGCAAAAAATAGATTATATCTCATATGAGTCTAGCCCGGATCGAAAGGTTAAATGAATATGTCTGAAATGCAGAATAGAGCCACACGGGTTTCATAATGTATGTTCTATAATGCTTTGGGATGGACATTGTTACATTTGTTTCTGTGAGTATTCTTTCTAAACATTCATACAAGATTCCACTTGCATCTGAGGTTCTAGTTTGTAGCCATAGTGGATCACACAGGTACAATGCCTTCAAAGACGTATTCCTACACCTCTTGACTTGTTCCACATTGTGTTATGTTACAGCCTGAATTCATACCGTCACACCCTGATCTGTTTCACCTGTCTTTGTGTTTGTCTCCACCCACCCCTCCCTCTCCTCCAGGTCTCACCCATCTTCCTCATTATACCCAGGGTATTTATACCTGTGTTCTCTGTTATGTCTGTTGCCAGTTCGTCTTGTCTTATCAGGTCTTACCAGTGTGTTTTCCCGTCTCCGTGTTTTATCAAGTTCTGTTTCCTAGTGTGCCCCGGTTCTGACCGTTCTGCCTGCCCTGACCCCGAGCCTGCCTTGACCCCGAGCCTGCCCTGACCCCGAGCCTGCCCTGACCCCGAGCCTGCCTTGACCCCGAGCCTGCCCTGACCCCGAGCCTGCCCTGACCCCGAGCCTGCCCTGACCACGAGCCTGCCTTGACCCCGAGCCTGCCTTGACCCCGAGCCTGCCTTGACCCCGAGCCTGCCCTGACCCCGAGCCTGCCCTGACCCCGAGCCTGCCCTGACCCCGAGCCTGCCCTGACCCCGAGCCTGCCTTGACCCCGAGCCTGCCCTGACCCCGAGCCTGCCCTGACCCCGAGCCTGCTCTGACACCGAGCCTGCCCTGACCCCGAGCCTGCCTTGACCCCGAGCCTGCCCTGACCCCGAGCCTGCCCTGACCCCGAGCCTGCCCTGACACCGAGCCTGCCCTGACCCCGAGCCTGCTCTGACACCGAGCCTGCCCTGACCCCGAGCCTGCCTTGACACCGAGCCTGCCTTGACCCCGAGCCTGCCCTGACCCCAAGCCTGCCTTGACCCGAGCCTGCCCTGACCACGAGCCTGCAAAGACCCCGAGCCTGCCCTGACCCCGAGCCTGCCCTGACCCCGAGCCTGCCCTGACACCGAGCCTGCCCTGACCCCAAGCCTGCTCTGACACCGAGCCTGCCCTGACCCCGAGCCTGCCTTGACCCCGAGCCTGCCCTGACCCTGAGCCTGCTCTGACCCCGAGCCTGCCTTGACCCCGAGCCTGCCCTGACCCCGAGCCTGCCTTGACCCAGAGCCTGCCTTGACTCCGAGCCTGCCCTGACCCCGAGCCTGCCCTGACCCCAAGCCTGCCTTGACCCGAGCCTGCCCTGACCACGAGCCTGCCTTGACCCCGAGCCTGCCCTGTCCCCGAGCCTGCCCTGACCCCGAGCCTGCCCTGACCCCGAGCCTGCCCTGACCCCGAGCCTGCCCTGACCCCAAGCCTGCCTTGACCCGAGCCTGCCATGACCACGAGCCTGCCTTGACCCCGAGCCTGCCCTGTCCCCGAGCCTGCCCTGACCCCGAGCCTGCCCTGACCCCGAGCCTGCCCTGACCCCGAGCCTGCCCTGACCTTGAGCCTGCTCTGACCCCGAGCCTGCCCTGACCCCGAGCCTGCCATGACCCCGAGCCTGCCCTGACCCCGAGCCTGCCCTGACCCCGAGCCTGCCCTGACACCGAGCCTGCCCTGACCCCAAGCCTGCTCTGACACCGAGCCTGCCCTGACCCCGAGCCTGCCTTGACCCCGAGCCTGCCCTGACCCTGAGCCTGCTCTGACCCCGAGCCTGCCTTGACCCCGAGCCTGCCCTGACCCCGAGCCTGCCTTGACCCAGAGCCTGCCTTGACTCCGAGCCTGCCCTGACCCCGAGCCTGCCCTGACCCCAAGCCTGCCTTGACCCGAGCCTGCCCTGACCACGAGCCTGCCTTGACCCCGAGCCTGCCCTGTCCCCGAGCCTGCCCTGACCCCGAGCCTGCCCTGACCCCGAGCCTGCCCTGACCCCGAGCCTGCCCTGACACCGAGCCTGCCCTGACGTTGAGCCTGCTCTGACCCCGAGCCTGCCTTGACCCCGAGCCTGCCCTGACCCCGAGCCTGCCTTGACCCCGAGCCTGCCTTGACCCCGAGCCTGCCCTGACCCCGAGCCTGCCCTGACCCCGAGCCTGCCATGACCCCGAGCCTGCCTTGACCCCGAGCCTGCCCTGACCCCGAGCCTGCCTTGACCCCGAGCCTGCCCTGACCCCGAGCCTGCCCTGACCCCGAGCCTGCCCTGACCCCGAGCCAGCCCTGACCCCGAGCCTGCCTTGCTGTTCTGTACCTACCTGACTCTGACCCGTTTACGGACCTCTCCCTGCCTTTGACCTGTCTCTTGCGTCCCTCCTGTTTGGGTCAATAAACATCTGTGACTCCAGATGTCTGCATCTGGGTCTCATCCTGAGTTCTGATACGTGACGACAAAGTGAAAGCATGTTTATAGAAATGTATGCAAATATAATTAGAAATTAAATGTACGTAAGTATTCACAACCCCTGAGTGAATACATGTTAGAATCACCTTTGGCAGCGATCACAGCTGTGAGTCTTTCTGGGTTTGTCTAAAAGAGCTTTGCACACCTGGATTGTACAATATTTGCACATTATACTTTAAAAACATTGTTTCAAGCTCTGTCAAGTTGGTTGTTGGTCATTTCCAGACAGCCATTTTCAAGACTGCCATTGATTTTCAAGACGATTTAAGTCAAAACTGTAACTCGGCCAATCAGGAACATTTGATGTTGTCTTGGTAAGCAACTCCAGCGTAGATTTGGTCTTGTGATTTAGGTTATTATCCTGCTGAAAGGTGAATTTGTCTCCCAGTGGCTGTTGGAAAGCAGAACCAGAACTTAGAGAACTTACGTTACGTCTGTACAAAACTTAGAGAACTTACGTTACGGCTGTACAGAACTTAGAGAACGTACGTTACGGCTGTACAGAACTTAGAGAACGTACGTTACGGCTGTACAGAACTTAGAGAACTTACCTGATGGCTGAACAGAACTTAGAGGACTTAGCTGATGTCTGAACAGAACTTAGAGAACTTACCCGATGTCTGAACAGAACTTAGAGAACTTACCTGATGTCTGAACAGAACTTAGAGAACTCACCCAATGTCTGAACAGAACTTAGAGAACTTACCTGCCGGCTGAACAGAACTTAGAGAACGGCTGCCAGTTGGTTCAGAATGTAAAAGTAATTTGATTAATTATGAGGTGAAAGTCAGTTGAACAGAACCAGGCCAGGTAGAGTTGGTTCAGTTGAGCAGAACCAGGGCAGGTAGAGTTGGTTCAGTTGAGCAGAACCAGGGCAGGTAGAGTTGGTTCAGTTGAGCAGAACCAGGGCAGGTAGAGTTGGTTCAGTTGAGCAGAACCAGGGCAGGTAGAGTTGGTTCAATTGAGCAGAACCAGGGCAGGTAGAGTTGGTTCAGTTGAGCAGAACCAGGGCAGGTAGAGTTGGTTCAGTTCAGCAGAACCAGGGCAGGTAGAGTTGGTTCAATTGAGCAGAACCAGGGCAGGTAGAGTTGGTTCAGTTGAGCAGAACCAGGGCAGGTAGTAGAGTTGGTTCAGTTGAGCAGAACCAGGGCAGGTAGTAGAGTTGGATCAGTTGAGCAGAATCAGGGCAGGTAGAGTTGGTTCAGTTGAGCAGAACCAGGGAAGGTAGAGTTGGTTCAATTGAGCAGAACCAGGGCAGGTAGAGTTGGTTCAGTTGAGCAGAACCAGGGCAGGTAGAGTTGGTTCAGTTGAGCAGAACCAGGGCAGGTAGAGTTGGTTCAGTTGAGCAGAACCAGGGCAGGTAGTAGAGTTGGTTCAGTTGAGCAGAACCAGGGCAGGTAGTAGAGCTGGTTCAGTTGAGCAGAATCAGGGCAGGTAGAGTTGGTTCAGTTGAGAAAAATCAGGGCAGGTAGAGTTGGTTCAGTTGAGCAGAACCAGGGCAGGTAGTAGAGTTGATTCAGTTGAGCAGAACCAGGGCAGGTAGAGTTGGTTCAATTGAGCAGAACCAGGGCAGGTAGAGTAGGTTCAGTTGAGCAGAACCAGGGCAGGTAGAGTTGGTTCAGTTGAGCAGAACCAGGGCAGGTAGAGTTGGTTCAGTTGAGCAGAACCAGGGCAGGTAGAGTTGGTTCAGTTGAGCAGAACCAGGGCAGGTAGAGTTGGTTCAGTTGAGCAGAACCAGGGCAGGTAGAGTTGGTTCAGTTGACCAAAACCAGGGCAGGTAGAGTTGGTTCAGTTGAGCAGAACCAGGGCAGGTAGAGTTGGTTCAGTTAAGCAAAACCAGGGCAGGTAGAGTTGGTTCAGTTGAGCAGAACCAGGGCAGGTAGAGTTGGTTCAGTTGAGCAGAACCAGGGCAGGTAGAGTTGGTTCAGTTGAGCAGAACCAGGGCAGGTAGAGTTGGTTCAGTTGAGCAGAACCAGGGCAGGTAGAGTTGGTTCAGTTGAGCGGAACCAGGGCAAGTAGAGTTGGTTCAGTTGAGCAGAACAAGGTCAGGTAGAGTTGGTTCAGTTGAGCAGAACCAGGTCAGGTAGAGTTGGTTCAGTTGAGCAGAACCAGGGCAGGTAGAGTTGGTTCAGTTGAGCAGAACCAGGGCAGGTAGAGTTGGTTCAGTTGAGCAGAACCAGGGCAGGTAGAGTTGGTTCAGTTGAGCAGAACCAGGGCAAGTAAAGTTGGTTTAAGTTGAGCAGAACCATGGCAAGTAGAGTTGGTTCAGTTGAGCAGAACCATGGCAGGTAGAGTTGGTTCAGTTGAGCAGAACCAGGGCAGGTAGAGTTGGTTCAGTTGAGCAGAACCAGGGCAGGTAGAGTTGGTTCAATTGAGCAGAACCAGGGCAGGTAGTAGAGTTGGTTCAGTTGAGCAGAACCAGGGCAAGTAGAGTTGGTTCAGTTGAGCAGAACCAGGGCAGGTAGAGTTGGTTCAGTTGAGCAGAACCAGGGCAGGTAGTAGAGTTGGTTCAGTTGAGTAGAACCAGGGCAGGTAGAGTTGGTTCATTTGAGCAGAACCAGGGAAGGTAGAGTTGGTTCAGTTGAGCAGAACCAGGGCAGGTAGAGTTGGTTCAGTTGAGCAGAGCCAGGGCAGGTAGTAGAGTTGGTTCAGTTGAGCAGAACCAGGGCAGGTAGAGTTGGTTCAGTTGAGCAGAACCAGGGCAGGTAGAGTTGGTTCAGTTGACCAGAACCAGGGCAGGTAGAGTTGGTTCAGTTGAGCAGAACCAGGGCAGGTAGAGTTGGTTCAGTTGAGCAAAACCAGGGCAGGTAGAGTTGGTTCAGTTGAGCAGAACCAGGGCAGGTAGAGTTGGTTCAGTTGAGCAGAACCAGGGCAGGTAGAGTTGGTTCAGTTGAGCAGAACCAGGGCAGGTAGAGTTGGTTCAGTTGAGCGGAACCAGTGCAAGTAGAGTTGGTTCAGTTGAGCAGAACAAGGTCAGGTAGAGTTGGTTCAGTTGAGCAGAACCAGGTCAGGTAGAGTTGGTTCAGTTGAGCAGAACCAGGGCAGAGAGAGTTGGTTCAGTTGAGCAGAACCAGGGCAGGTAGTAGAGTTGGTTCAGTTGAGTAGAACCAGGGCAGGTAGAGTTGGTTCATTTGAGCAGAACCAGGGCAGGTAGAGTTGGTTCAGTTGAGCAGAACCAGGGCAGGTAGAGTTGGTTCAGTTGAGCAGAGCCAGGACAGGTAGTAGAGTTGGTTCAGTTGAGCAGAACCAGGGCAGGTAGAGTTGGTTCAGTTGAGCAGAACCAGGGCAGGTAGAGTTGGTTCAGTTGACCAGAACCAGGGCAGGTAGAGTTGGTTCAGTTGAGCAGAACCAGGGCAGGTAGAGTTGGTTCAGTTGAGCAAAACCAGGGCAGGTAGAGTTGGTTCAGTTGAGCAGAACCAGGGCAGGTAGAGTTGGTTCAGTTGAGCAGAACCAGGGCAGGTAGAGTTGGTTCAGTTGAGCAGAACCACGGCAGGTAGAGTTGGTTCAGTTGAGCGGAACCAGGGCAAGTAGAGTTGGTTCAGTTGAGCAGAACAAGGTCAGGTAGAGTTGGTTCAGTTGAGCAGAACCAGGTCAGGTAGAGTTGGTTCAGTTGAGCAGAACCAGGGCAGAGAGAGTTGGTTCAGTTGAGCAGAACCAGGGCAGGTAGAGTTGGTTCAGTTGAGCAGAACCAGGGCAGGTAGAGTTGGTTCAGTTGACCAAAACCAGGGCAGGTAGAGTTGGTTCAGTTGAGCAGAACCAGGGCAGGTAGAGTTGGTTCAGTTGAGCAAAACCAGGGCAGGTAGAGTTGGTTCAGTTGAGCAGAACCAGGGCAGGTAGAGTTGGTTCAGTTGAGCAGAACCAGGGCAGGTAGAGTTGGTTCAGTTGAGCAGAACCAGGGCAGGTAGAGTTGGTTCAGTTGAGCAGAACCAGGGCAGGTAGAGTTGGTTCAGTTGAGCGGAACCAGGGCAAGTAGAGTTGGTTCAGTTGAGCAGAACAAGGTCAGGTAGAGTTGGTTCAGTTGAGCAGAACCAGGTCAGGTAGAGTTGGTTCAGTTGAGCAGAACCAGGGCAGGTAGAGTTGGTTCAGTTGAGCAGAACCAGGGCAGGTAGAGTTGGTTCAGTTGAGCAGAACCAGGGCAGGTAGAGTTGGTTCAATTTGAGCAGAACCAGGGCAAGTAGAGTTGGTTCAGTTGAGCAGAACCAGGGCAAGTAGAGTTGGTTCAGTTGAGCAGAACCAGGGCAGGTAGAGTTGGTTTAGTTGAGCAGAACCAGGGCAAGTAGAGTTGGTTCAGTTGAGCAGAACCAGGGCAAGTAGAGTTGGTTCAGTTGAGCAGAACCAGGGCAGGTAGAGTTGATTCAGTTGAGCAGAACCAGGGCAGGTAGTAGAGTTGGTTCAGTTGAGTAGAACCAGGGCAGGTAGAGTTGGTTCATTTGAGCAGAACCAGGGCAGGTAGAGTTGGTTCAGTTGAGCAGAACCAGGGCAGGTAGAGTTGGTTCAGTTGAGTAGAACCAGGGCAGGTAGTAGAGTTGGTTCAGTTGAGCAGAACCAGGGCAGGTAGAGTTGGTTCAGTTGAGCAGAACCAGGGCAGGTAGAGTTGGTTCAGTTGAGCAGAGCCAGGGCAGGTAGAGTTGGTTCAGTTGAGCAGAACCAGGGCAGGTAGAGTTGGTTCAGTTGAGCAAAACCAGGGCAGGTAGAGTTGGTTCAGTTGACCAGAACCAGGGCAGGTAGAGTTGGTTCAGTTGAGCAGAACCAGGGCAGGTAGAGTTGGTTCAGTTGAGCAAAACCAGGGCAGGTAGAGTTGGTTCAGTTGAGCAGAACCAGGGCAGGTAGAGTTGGTTCAGTTGAGCAGAACCAGGGCAGGTAGAGTTGGTTCAGTTGAGCAGAACCAGGGCAGGTAGAGTTGGTTCAGTTGAGCGGAACCAGTGCAAGTAGAGTTGGTTCAGTTGAGCAGAACCAGGTCAGGTAGAGTTGGTTCAGTTGAGCAGAACCAGGGCAGAGAGAGTTGGTTCAGTTGAGCAGAACCAGGGCAGGTAGTAGAGTTGGTTCAGTTGAGTAGAACCAGGGCAGGTAGAGTTGGTTCATTTGAGCAGAACCAGGGCAGGTAGAGTTGGTTCAGTTGAGCAGAACCAGGGCAAGTAGAGTTGGTTCAGTTGAGCAGAACCAGGGCAGGTAGAGTTGGTTTAGTTGAGCAGAACCAGGGCAAGTAGAGTTGGTTCAGTTGAGCAGAACCAGGGCAAGTAGAGTTGGTTCAGTTGAGCAGAACCAGGGCAGGTAGAGTTGGTTCAGTTGAGCAGAACCAGGGCAGGTAGTAGAGTTGGTTCAGTTGAGTAGAACCAGGGCAGGTAGAGTTGGTTCATTTGAGCAGAACCAGGGCAGGTAGAGTTGGTTCAGTTGAGCAGAACCAGGGTAAGTAGAGTTGGTTCAGTTGAGTAGAACCAGGGCAGGTAGTAGAGTTGGTTCAGTTGAGCAGAACCAGGGCAGGTAGAGTTGGTTCAGTTGAGCAGAACCAGGGCAGGTAGAGTTGGTTCAGTTGAGCAGAGCCAGGGCAGGTAGAGTTGGTTCAGTTGAGCAGAACCAGGGCAGGTAGAGTTGGTTCAGTTGAGCAAAACCAGAGGCAGGTAGAGTTGGTTCAGTTGACCAGAACCAGGGCAGGTAGAGTTGGTTCAGTTGAGCAGAACCAGGGCAGGTAGAGTTGGTTCAGTTGAGCAAAACCAGGGCAGGTAGAGTTGGTTCAGTTGAGCAGAACCAGGGCAGGTAGAGTTGGTTCAGTTGAGCAGAACCAGGGCAGGTAGAGTTGGTTCAGTTGAGCAGAACCAGGGCAGGTAGAGTTGGTTCAGTTGAGCGGAACCAGTGCAAGTAGAGTTGGTTCAGTTGAGCAGAACAAGGTCAGGTAGAGTTGGTTCAGTTGAGCAGAACCAGGTCAGGTAGAGTTGGTTCAGTTGAGCAGAACCAGGGCAGAGAGAGTTGGTTCAGTTGAGCAGAACCAGGGCAGGTAGTAGATTTGGTTCAGTTGAGTAGAACCAGGGCAGGTAGAGTTGGTTCATTTGAGCAGAACCAGGGCAGGTAGAGTTGGTTTAGTTGAGCAGAACCAGGGCAAGTAGAGTTGGTTCAGTTGAGCAGAACCAGGTTAAGTAGAGTTGGTTCAGTAGAGCAGAACCAGGGCAGGTAGAGTTGGTTCAGTTGAGCAGAACCAGGGCAGTAGTAGAGTTGGTTCAGTTGAGCAGAACCAGGGCAGGTAGAGTTGGTTCAGTTGAGCAGAACCAGGGCAGGTAGAGAGTTGGTTCAGTTGAGCAGAACCAGGGCAGGTAGAGTTGGTTCAGTTGAGCAGAACCAGGGCAGGTAGTATAGTTGGTTCAGTTGAGCAGAACCAGGGCAGGTAGAGTTGGTTCAGTTGAGCAGAACCAGGGCAGGTAGAGTTGGTTCAGTTGAGCAGAGCCAGGGCAGGTAGAGTTGGTTCAGTTGAGCAGAACCAGGGCAGGTAGAGTTGGTTCAGTTGAGCAAAACCAGGGCAGGTAGAGTTGGTTCAGTTGACCAGAACCAGGGCAGGTAGAGTTGGTTCAGTTGAGCAGAACCAGGGCAGGTAGAGTTGGTTCAGTTGAGCAAAACCAGGGCAGGTAGAGTTGGTTCAGTTGAGCAGAACCAGGGCAGGTAGAGTTGGTTCAGTTGAGCGGAACCAGGGCAGGTAGAGTTGGTTCAGTTGAGCAGAACCAGGGCAGGTAGAGTTGGTTCAGTTGAGCAGAACCAGGGCAGGTAGAGTTGGTTCAGTTGAGCAGAACCAGGGCAGAGAGAGTTGGTTCAGTTGAGCAGAACCAGGGCAGGTAGTAGAGTTGGTTCAGTTGAGTAGAACCAGGGCAGGTAGAGTTGGTTAATTTGAGCAGAACCAGGGCAGGTAGAGTTGGTTCAGTTGAGCAGAACCAGGGCAAGTAGAGTTGGTTCAGTTGAGCAGAACCAGGGCAGGTAGAGTTGGTTTAGTTGAGCAGAACCAGGGCAAGTAGAGTTGGTTCAGTTGAGCAGAACCAGGGCAAGTAGAGTTGGTTCAGTTGAGCAGAACCAGGGCAGGTAGAGTTGGTTCAGTTGAGCAGAACCAGGGCAGGTAGTAGAGTTGGTTCAGTTGAGTAGAACCAGGGCAGGTAGAGTTGGTTCATTTGAGCAGAACCAGGGCAGGTAGAGTTTGTTCAGTTGAGCAGAACCAGGGCAGGTAGAGTTGGTTCAGTTGAGTAGAACCAGGGCAGGTAGTAGAGTTGGTTCAGTTGAGCAGAACCAGGGCAGGTAGAGTTGGTTCAGTTGAGCAGAACCAGGGCAGGTAGAGTTGGTTCAGTTGAGCAGAGCCAGGGCAGGTAGAGTTGGTTCAGTTGAGCAGAACCAGGGCAGGTAGAGTTGGTTCAGTTGAGCAAAACCAGGGCAGGTAGAGTTGGTTCAGTTGACCAGAACCAGGGCAGGTAGAGTTGGTTCAGTTGAGCAGAACCAGGGCAGGTAGAGTTGGTTCAGTTGAGCAAAACCAGGGCAGGTAGAGTTGGTTCAGTTGAGCAGAACCAGGGCAGGTAGAGTTGGTTCAGTTGAGCAGAACCAGGGCAGGTAGAGTTGGTTCAGTTGAGCAGAACCAGGGCAGGTAGAGTTGGTTCAGTTGAGCGGAACCAGTGCAAGTAGAGTTGGTTCAGTTGAGCAGAACAAGGTCAGGTAGAGTTGGTTCAGTTGAGCAGAACCAGGTCAGGTAGAGTTGGTTCAGTTGAGCAGAACCAGGGCAGAGAGAGTTGGGTCAGTTGAGCAGAACCAGGGCAGGTAGTAGAGTTGGTGCAGTTGAGTAGAACCAGGGAAGGTAGAGTTGGTTCATTTGAGCAGAACCAGGGCAGGTA
>NW_026601127.1:0-60000 GCF_029448725.1 Salvelinus fontinalis
GTCTATGGGGGCTTGTAACAGTAATTGACTTTGACTAGAGACTGAGAGCAGCAGTTGTACCATGGGTTGAGGCCCCTGGAGGACTCATTGAAAATGTGTAGAATAGCATTTTTTATTTTTATTTTATTTCACCTTTATTTAACCAGGTAGGCTAGTTGAGAACAAGTTCTCATTTGCAACTGCGACCTGGCCAAGATAAAGCATAGCAGTGTGAACAGACAACAACACAGAGTTACACATGGAGTAAACAATAAACAAGTCAATAACATGGTAGAAAAAAAAGAGAATCTATATACAATGTGTGCAAAAGGCATGAGGTAGGCAATAAATCGAGTAATTACAATTTAGCAGATTAACACTGGAGTGATAAATCATCAGATGATCATGTGCAAGAAGAGATACTGGTGTGCAAAAGAGCAGAAAAGTAAATAAATAAAAGCAGTATGGGGGGTGAGGTAGGTAAATTGGGTGGGTAGTTTACAGATGGACTATGTACAGCTGCAGCGATCGGTTAGCTGCTCGGATAGCAGATTTTTAAAGTTGTTGAGGGAGATAAAAGTCTCCAACTTCAGAGATTTTTGCAATTCGTTCCAGTCGCAGGCAGCAGAGAACTGGAAGGAAAGGCGTCCAAATGAGGTTTTGGCTTTAGGGATGATCAGTGAGATACACCTGCTGGAGCGCGTGCTACGGGTGGGTGTAGCCATCGTGACCAGTGAACTGAGATAAGGCGGCACTTTACCTAGCATAGCCTTGTAGATGACCTGGAGCCAGTGGGTCTGACGACGAACATGTAGCGAGGGCCAGCCGACTAGGGCATACAGGTCGCAGTGGTGGGTCGTATAAGGTGCTTTAGTAACAAAACGGATGGCACTGTGATAAACTGCATCCAGTTTGCTGAGTAGAGTATTGGAAGCTATTTTGTAGATGACATCGCCGAAGTCGAGGATCGGTAGGATAGTCAGTTTTACTAGGGTAAGTTTGGCGGCGTGAGTGAAGGAGGCTTTGTTGCGGAATAGAAAGCCGACTCTAGATTTGATTTTGGATTGGAGATGTTTGATATGAGTCTGGAAGGAGAGTTTGCAGTCTAGCCAGACACCTAGGTACTTATAGATGTCCACATATTCTAGGTCGGAACCGTCCAGGGTGGTGGTGCTAGTCGGGCGTGCGGGTGCAGGCAGCGAAAGGTTGAAAAGCATGCATTTGGTTTTACTAGCGTTTAAGAGCAGTTGGAGGCCACGGAAGGAGTGTTGTATGGCATTGAAGCTCGTTTGGAGGTTAGATAGCACAGTGTCCAAGGAAGGGCCGGAAGTATACAGAATGGTGTCGTCTGCATAGAGGTGGATCAGGGAATCGCCCGCAGCAAGAGAAACATCATTGATGTATACAGAGAAAAGAGTCGGCCCGAGAATTGAACCCTGTGGTACCCCCATAGAGACTGCCAGAGGACCGGACAACATGCCCTCCGATTTGACACACTGAACTCTGTCTGCAAAGTAGTTGGTGAACCAGGCAAGGCAGTCATTAGAAAAACCGAGGCTACTGAGTCTGCCGATAAGAATATGGTGATTGACAGAGTCGAAAGCCTTGGCCAGGTCGATGAAGACGGCTGCACAGTAATGTCTTTTATCGATGGCGGTTATGACATCGTTTAGTACCTTGAGCGTGGCTGAGGTGCACCCGTGACCGGCTCGGAAACCGGATTGCACAGCGGAGAAGGTACGGTGGGATTCGAGATGGTCAGTGATCTGTTTGTTGACTTGGCTTTCGAAGACCTTAGATAGGCAGGGCAAGATGGATATAGGTCTGTAACAGTTTGGGTCCAGGGTGTCTCCCCCTTTGAAGAGGGGGATGACCGCGGCAGCTTTCCAATCCTTGGGGATCTCAGATGATACAAAGGAGAGGTTGAACAGGCTGGTAACAGGAGGTGCGACAATGGCGGCGGACAGTTTCAGAAATAGGGGGTCCAGATTGTCAAGCCCAGCTGATTTGTATGGGTCCAGGTTTTCCAGCTCTTTCAGAACATCTGCTATCTGGATATGGGTAAAGGAGAAGCTGGGGAGGCTTGGGCGAGTAGCAGCGGGGGGGGGCGGGGCTGTTGGCCAAGGTTGGAGTCGCCAGGAGGAAGGCATGGCCAGCCATTGATAAATGTTTGTTGAAGTTTTCGATTATCACGGACTTATGAGTGGTGACCGTGTTACCTAGCCTCAGTGAAGTGGGCAGCTGGGAGGAGGTGCTCTTGTTTTCCATGGACTTTACAGTATCCCAGAACTTTTTGGAGTTAGAGCTACAGGATGCAAATTTCTGCTTGAAAAAGCTGGCCTTTGCTTTCCTGACTGACTGCGTGTATTGGTTCCTGACTTCCCTGAACAGTTGGATATTGCGGGGGCTCTTCGATGCTATTGCAGTTCGCCACAGGATGTTTTTGTGCTGGTCGAGGGCAGTCAGGTCTGGAGTGAACCAAGGGCTATATCTGTTCTTGGTTCTGCATTTTTTGAACGGAGCATGCTTGTCTAATATGGTGAGGAAGTAACTTTTAAAGAATGACCAGGCATCCTCAACTGACGGGATGAGGTCAATATCCTTCCAGGGTACCCGGGCCAGGTCGATTAGAAAGGCCTGCTCGCAGAAGTGTTTTAGGGAGCGTTTGACAGGGATGAGGGGTGGTCGTTTGGCCGCGGACCCGTGGCGGATACAGGCAATGAGGCAGTGATCGCTGAGATCTTGATTGAAGACAGCAGAGGTGTATTTGGAGGGCAAGTTGGTCAGGATAATGTCTATTAGGGTGCCCATGTTTACGGATTTAGGGTTGTACCTGGTGGGTTCCTTGATGATTTGAGTGAGATTGAGGGCATCAAGCTTAGATTGTAGGACTGCCGGGGTGTTAAGCATATCCCAGTTTAGGTCACCTAACAGAACAAACTCTGAAGCTAGGTGGGGAGCGATCAATTCACAGATGGTGTCCAGGGCACAGCTGGGAGCTGAGGGGGGTCGGTAGCAGGCGGCAACAGTGAGAGACTTATTTCTGGAGAGATTAATTTTTAAAATTAGAAGTTCGAACTGTTTGGGCATAGACCTGGAAAGTATGACAGAACTTTGCAGGCTATCTCTGCAGTAGATTGCAACTCCTCCCCCTTTGGCAGTTCTATCTTGACGGAAAGTGTTATAGTTGGGTATGGAAATCTCAGAATTTTTGGTGGCCTTCCTAAGCCAGGATTCGGAAACGGCAAGGACATCAGGGTTGGCAGAGTGTGCTAAAGCGGTGAGTAAGGCAAACTTAGGGAGGAGGCTTCTGATGTTGACATGCATAAGGCCAAGGCTTTTTCGATCACAGAAGTCAACAAATGAGGGTGACTGGGGACATGCAGGGCCTGGGTTTACCTCCACATCACCCGAGGAACAGAGGAGTAGTAGGATGAGGGTGCGGCTAAAGGCTATCAAAACTGGTCGCCTAGAGCGTTGGGGACAAGGAATAAAAGGAGCAGATTTATGGGCGTGGTAGAATAGATTCTGGGCATGATGTGCAGACCAGGGTATGGTGGGGCACGGGTACAGCGGAGGCAAGCCCAGGCACTGGGTGATGATAAGAGAGGTTGTATCTCTGGACATGCTGGTCTCAATGGGTGAGGTCACCGCATGTGTGAGGGGTGGGACAAAGGAGGTATCAGAGGTACGGAGAGTGGAACTACGGGGTCCCTTGCAAACCAAAACAATGATAACTAGCCTGAACAACAGTATGCAAGGCATATTGATATTTGAGAGAGACATACAATAAGGCATAAAGTGATTGCAGGTCTTGATTGGGAGAGCTAGCTAAAACAGGTGAGATAACAGCAGCTAGTCAGCTAACACAGCAACAGCAGGTAAAAATGGCGACGACCAGGCAGACAGGGTCTTATTAACTACACACAGATCCTGAGTTAAAGCACAGAGCCGACAGATAAAACACAAATAAACGGAATGGAGTACCGTGAATTAATGGACAGTCAAGCAGGCATCAGCTATGTAGCCGAGTGATCATAGTGTCCAGGGGGCAGCCGTAGATGGAGCAGTGAGGCCTCCACTAAGCTAGCCCGCGGCGTTTAAAGTTAGTAGCCCGGGGGGGTGGTCTGCTCAGACGGAGGGGGTCTGCTCAGACAGAGGCCGGTTGAGGGCACAGCGGATGGGGTATTTGTCTGCAGACCAGACGTGGTCGTGTCGACAGAGAATCCAAGCCGGATGGCGGTGGCGAAAGAGAGGTTGTGAGTTGTAGAATTGTGTTTGCTAACTGGTGCTAGCTTCGTGATTCAGACAGCTAGTCATGGGTAGCAAGCTAGCAGAAGATGGAGGTCTGTTTTTAGCCACGCCGTGCAATTCCGTCGGTAGATTAGTGGGGTTCCGTGTGGTAGAGGGGACCAATCCAATTGTCAAATAGTTATAGTGGCCTAAGAAGATTGTTCGATAGACCTGTTCAGATAGCAGCCGATATGCTCAAGACAGCTAACGATTAGCGGGCCGCAGTTAGCATATGGACGTTCAGGTTACGTCGCGATGGAGGGGCCAGTTGAAATACTCCCTCGGGCAGATAACGTCGGTATCCCAGTCGTGAAGGCCCGGTGGGGCTCCGCATCGGCAGTAAAACGGGTCCGGATAGGTGATTGTAGCCCAGGAGTGGCTGATGGAACTCTTCAGCTGGCTAGCTCCGGGATAATTGGTGTTTGCTCCGGAATTGATGTTAGCCGATAGTCACTCGGATAGCAGCTAGTTAGCTGCAAGATCCAGGTGTAAATGTCCAGAGCTTGCGGTAAAAATCCGGGGATATGGAGAGAAAACAGGTCTGGTATGCTCTGGTCTGAGTCGCGTTGTACAAAACTGGCAATAGTTTTCCGAGCTAAAGGATAGCTGATGAGCGCTAGCTGTGGTTAGCTGAACTACTAACGTTAGCTTGTGAGCTGGCTAACTTCTGGCTAGCTTCTGTTGTAGATTTCGGATACGAGGTGAATAATACTTTTGAGGAAAAAAACAGATCCGCACCACATTTGGTGAGGTGGGTTGCAGGAGAGTGTTTTGAAGTTGAGTTTTTAAGAAGAAAAAAAATATATATAAAAAGATATGCGAAGAAAAATATATAAAATATATAAAATATATATACACGGGACAAGACGAGGACAAAGGACATCTGACTGCTACGCCATCTTGGATTTACAAAAGCGTGACATTAGCTCTATAAATACACATTTTTATCTTTGCCAGAATTTTCGGTTAGCTTTTGTAACTTCTCAAGGGATATGTTCTGTGTTGGACTGTGAAGTTATGCCTTTCATAGACTCCTGTTATGTCTGCACCCTAATACAAGGCCATTGTGTTCTGGAACTGTTGTTTGTAGAAATAACTGCTTTGAAATCAATATGATTGTATTTTTACCTCCCACTATATAAGGGACATGGAGTCATTTATTCGTTGATTTCTTCCCTGTGAAATCAAATGAAGATCTCCCCTACAGATTAGTGATAGATCTCCCCTGCAGATTAGTGATAGATCCCCCCTACAGATTAGTGATAGATCTCCAGTATAGAATACCATTGGGTCCAGTATAGAATACCATTGGGCCAGTATAGAATACTGTTGGGTCAGTATAGAATACTGTTGGGTCAGTATAGAATACTCTTGGGTCAGTATAGAATAGCGTTGGGTCAGCATAGAATAGCGTTGGGTCAGCATAGAATAGCGTTGGGTCAGTATAGAATACAGTTTGGTCAGTATAGAATACAGTTTGGTCAGTATAGAATACAGTTGGGTCCAGTATAGAATACAGTTTGGTCAGTATAGAATACAGTTTGGTCAGTATAGAATACAGTTTGGTCAGTATAGAATACAGTTTGGTGAGTATAGAATACAGTTGGGTCCAGTATAGAATACAGTTTGGTCAGTATAGAATACCGTTGTGGTCAGTATAGAATACAGTTTGGTCAGTATAGAATACAGTTTGGTCAGTATAGAATACAGTTTGGTCAGTATAGAATACCGTTGGGTCCAGTATAGAATACCGTTGGGTCAGTATAGAATACCGTTGGGTCCAGTATAGAATACAGTTTGGTCAGTATAGAATACCGTTGGGTCCAGTATAGAATACCGTTGGGTCAGTATAGAACACCGTTGGGTCCAGTATAGAGTACCGTTGGGCCAGTATAGAATACCGTTGGTTCCAGTATAGAATACCGTTGGGTCCAGTATAGAGTACCGTTGGTTCCAGTATAGAATACCGTTGGGTCCAATATAGAATACCGTTGGGTCCAGTATAGAGTACCGTTGGGCCAGTATAGAATACCGTTGGGTCCAGTATAGAATACCGTTGGGTCCAGTATAGAATAACGTTGTGTCAGTATAGAATACCGTTGGGTCCAGTATAGAATACCGTTGGGTCAGTATAGGATACTGTTGGGTCCAGTATAGAACACCGTTGGGCCCAGTATAGAATATTGTTGGGTACAGTATAGAATACCGTTGGGTACAGTATAGAATACTGTTGGGCCCAGTATAGAATATTGTTGGGTACAGTATAGAATACCGTTGGGTACAGTATAGAATACTGTTGGGTACAGTATAGAACACCGTTGGGTCCAGTATAGAATATTGTTGGGTAAATATAAATACTGTTGGGTCCAGTATAGAACACCGTTGGGCCCAGTATAGAACACCGTTGGGTCCAGTATAGAATATTGTTGGGTAAATATAAATACTGTTGGGTACAGTATAGAATACTGTTGGGTCCAGTATAGAATATTGTTGGGTAAATATAAATACTGTTGGGTCCAGTATAGAATACTGTTGGGTCCAGTATAGAATACTGTTGGGTCCAGTATAGAATACTGTTGGGTCCAGTATAGAATATTGTTGGGTAAATATAAATACTGTTGGGTCCAGTATAGAATACTGTTGGGCCAGTATAGAATATTGTTGTGTCAGCATAGAATACTGTTGGGTAAATATAAATACTGTTGGGTCCAGTATAGAATACCGTTGGGCCAGTATAGAATATTGTTGTGTCAGCATAGAATACTGTTCGGTAAATATAAATACTGTTGGGTCCAGTATAGAATACCGTTGGGCCAGTATAGAATATTGTTGTGTCAGCATAGAATACTGTTGGGTAAATATAAATACTGTTGGGTCCAGTATAGAATACCATTGGGCCAGTATAGAATATTGTTGTGTCAGCATAGAATACTGTTGGGTCAGTATAGAATACTGATGGGCCAGTATAGTATACTGTTCGGCCAGTATAGAATACTGTTGGGCCAGTATATTATACTGTTGGGCCAGTATAGAATACTGTTGGGCCAGTATAGTATACTGTTGGGCCAGTATGATATACTGTTGGGCCAGTATATTATACTGTTGGGCCAGTATAGTATACTGTTGGGCCAGTATAGTATACTGTTGGGCCAGTATAGTATACTGTTGGGCCAGTATAGTATACTGTTGGGCCAGTATATTATACTGTTGGGCCAGTATATTATACTGTTGGGCCAGTATATTATACTGTTGGGCCAGTATAGAATACTGTTGGGCCAGTACAGTATACTGTTGGGCCAGTATAGTATACTGATGGGCCAGTATAGTATACTGATGGGCCAGTATAGTATACTGATGGGCCAGTATAGAATACTGTTGGGCCATTATATTATACTGTTGGGCCAGTATAGTATACTGATGGGCCAGTATAGTATACTGTTGGGCCAGTATAGAATACTGTTGGGCCAGTATAGAATACTGTTGGGCCAATATAGTATACTGTTGGGCCAGTATATTATACTGTTGGGCCAGTATAGTATACTGATGGGCCAGTATAGTATACTGATGGGCCAGTATAGAATACTGTTGGGCCATTATATTATACTGTTGGGCCAGTATAGTATACTGATGGGCCAGTATAGTATACTGTTGGGCCAGTATAGAATACTGTAGGGCCAGTATAGAATACTGTTGGGCCAGTATAGTATACTGTTGGGCCAGTATAGTATACTGTTGGGCCAGTATAGAATACTGTTGGGCCAGTATAGTATACTGTTGGGCCAGTATAGAATACTGTCGGGCCAGTATATTATACTGTTGGGCCAGTATAGAATACTGTTGGGCCAGTATAGTATACTGTTGGGCCAGTATAGAATACTTTTGGGCCAGTATAGTATACTGTTGGGTCAGTATAGAACTCTGCTGCCGTCAGTACAGAACACTTTTGGGTCAGTATAGAATACTGTTGTGTCAGTATAGAACTCTGTTGCCGTCAGTACAGAACACTTTTGGGTCAGTATAGAATACTGTTGTGTCAGTATAGAACTCTGTTGCCGTCAGTACAGAACACTTTTGGGTCAGTATAGAATACTGTTGTGTCAGTATAGAACTCTGCTGCCGTCAGTACAGAATACTGTTGTTTCCAATGAATGTTGAACATGATTTTTTTTCTATTCACCTACTCAACCGTTTAAGTTGCTAGGTAGAGACTGGTTAACTTTACTTCATGCTTCAATTTATAGTACAGCAGATGGAGTTTTCATTGATATCCCCGACAGAGAAGTTCTAAACCAATTTGTGAGTCGGCAAAATGTACCCACTCCCCGAGATGGAGTGGGAAACTGTCTCTGTCTGTTCTGTCCATTCTGTCACAGGTGCCAGACTCATTATGGACAGAGCACTCCAATGACAGCGGACTGATAGGCAGTGCTAGCCCAGGTATAATAACTGTTGATCCTGGAAAGAAAATCTAGTCTCAAGAGCTACATTACCTTTAAAAGTAATTTCCCTCCTACGTGTATCCCTCCCCTTCTGAATTGGCCAATGTTTTTTATAATTTCAGCACATTACATAATTAATCTCAAAATAATAGACATTTAATTAATGAGTGTGAAGCAGGAAGTGAATATCCAACGGAAATGGGTAATAAATATATACAGTAACATTATTAGGGTAGACTAAAATACAAACAACGCCTTGCAACAAGGAGAAAGTAAAAGGGGACAATGGCCTCCTGGTGAACAGATGTTATCATGTTTGTTTTGTTTGTTTTTAAACCTTACAATAGGGGTAAAAGCAGAACATAGTTTGAGAGTGATCTATGTGTAGTAGCAGTAGTGATTGAGAGGGTATTTCCTATCGGGAAGAAAGGGAGGGTCCGAGTTGAAGGAACAGATATGGAGACTAGTGAAAGTAACAAAGCCAGTGATAAAGAAAGTAAAGTGGAAAGATTCATGGTATCAGGTTTCAGGTAAGACCCAAGTGCAGACTGTGTTGACGTAACAATGTTTATTGCAACAACTGGGGCAGGCAAAATGACAGGTCAAGGCAGGCAGGGGTCGATAATCCAGAGTGGCGGCAAAGGTACAGGACGGCAGGCAGGCTCAGGGGCAGGCAGAGTGGTCAGGTAGGCAGGCTCAGGGGCAGGCAGAGTGGTCAGGTAGGCAGGCTCAGGGGCAGGCAGAGTGGTCAGGTAAGCAGGCTCAGGGGCAGGCAGAGTGGTCAGGTAAGCAGGCCCAGGGGCAGGCAGAGTGGTCAGGTAAGCAGGCTCAGGGGCAGGCAGAGTGGTCAGGTAAGCAGGCTCAGGTGCAGGCAGAGTGGTCAGGTAAGCAGGCTCAGGGGCAGGCAGAGTGGTCAGGTAAGCAGGCTCAGGGGCAGACAGAGTGGTCAGGTAAGCAGGCTCAGGGGCAGACAGAGTGGTCAGGTAGGCAGGCTCAGGGGCAGGCAGAGTGGTCAGGTAAGCAGGCTCAGGGGCAGGCAGAGTGGTCAGGTAAGCAGGCTCAGGGGCAGGCAGAGTGGTCAGGTAAGCAGGCTCAGGGGCAGGCAGAGTGGTCAGGTAGGCAGGCTCAGGGGCAGTCAGAGTGGTCAGGTAAGCAGGCTCAGGGGCAGGCAGAATGGTCAGGTAAGCAGGCTCAGGGGCAGGCAGAGTGGTCAGGTAGGCAGGCTCAGGGGCAGGCAGAGTGGTCAGGTAGGCAGGCTCAGGGGCAGGCAGAGTGGTCAGGTAGGCAGGCTCAGGGGCAGGCAGAGTGGTCAGGTAGGCAGGGTCAGGGGCAGGCAGAGTGGTCAGGTAAGCAGGCTCAGGGGCAGGCAGAGTGGTCAGGTAAGCAGGCTCAGGGGCAGGCAGAGTGGTCAGGTAAGCAGGCTCAGGGGCAGGCAGAGTGGTCAGGTAGGCAGGCTCAGGGGCAGGCAGAGTGGTCAGGTAAGCAGGCTCAGGGGCAGGCAGAGTGGTCAGGTAAGCAGGCTCAGGGGCAGGCAGAGTGGTCAGGTAAGCGGGCTCAGGGGCAGGACAGGCAAGGGTCAAAACCAGGAAGACGAGAACAAGAGAGACTGGGGAAAAACAGGAGTGAGAAAACGCTGGTTGACTTGAACAAACAAGACGAACTGGTACAGGCAGACAGAAAACACAGGTATAAATACCCGGGGGATAAGTGGGGGAGATGGGCGACACCTGGAGGGGGAGGAGACAAGCACAAGGACAGGTGAAACAGATCAAGGCGTGACACATGGTCTATCAGTTGATGTGAAACTGAATTAGTGTTGACAGTATGTGAATGGTAATATGTTATTACTGGCTTCCAGATAGCACTATAATAATCCCATCTCTTAGTCATTTGAAGAAGCTAAGGTTTCAGTACAAGGTCACCAGAAGAACAGAGGGATTGAGCCTTGGGACTGATGTTAAATTAGAGGCTGCCATCTGGTGTTTGGGTTAAAGATAAGCTTCCTGTGGACCCATAGACCGGCCTCAAGTGAAAGTGAGTGGAACCCTTTGAACTCAGCCTGTAAGGAACACAGTGAGAAAATGAATAATTGAATAAGATACGTTTTTGACGATTTCCAATTATTATTTCTCAATTCGATAGTGTGAATAAAAATATGTTTCCATTATGCGGGAACACTGTCCCTAATTAAAGT
Organism: Salvelinus fontinalis; assembly: GCF_029448725.1. Taxonomy (NCBI): domain Eukaryota; kingdom Metazoa; phylum Chordata; class Actinopteri; order Salmoniformes; family Salmonidae; genus Salvelinus; species Salvelinus fontinalis. The sequence goes on from NW_026601127.1 coordinate 10,906, forward strand.
AGATCAAAATCAATGTTTTTACTACCAGGGCTGTGATAAAATAAAATTAAGCTCTGATAAGTCGGCATCAACTTTTTGAAGGCCCTTGCAGATTTGCTAAACAACAGCTTTCATATTTTGACCAGTTGATGTCCCAGAGACAGGAAGTACAGAACACAAGACACACATCAATGCACCAGGTCTAGATGATAAGATTACAAGAGAGGAGCTCTGGGATTGTTTACTTTAGAAGGTGTCTATAATGCTTAAAGGGACCCTGTATCACCTGATGGGTCACCAGTAGGATTATGTTTACGCATGGTTGTATCAAGGCTTCCTGCCCAAAATGCAGTAAGCTCCATTGAAAAAGGGGAACAATAGTATCGAATATTGCATTCTTAGGAATGATTAAGATTCTGAATAATTTTTAAGTCTGATTAAGATGTAGCATAGTGAAAACTAAGTAAACATTTACTTTCTCTTCCAAGACTGGAATGGAATGTCCACTACCAATTTTTCTGATGAGTTGAACAATGATTTTGTATCTCTCCCTTTGAAATGCTTCATGAGCACTGTGCCATGGGAGAGCAATTAGTGGGACTTTGTGGTACTATAGAGTAGAGATTGTCATGGAAATTCACCAGCAGTTAGTGGGACGTTGTGGTACTATAGAGTAGACATTGTCATGGAAATTCACCAGCAGTTAGTGGGACGTTGTAATACTATAGAGTAGACATTGTCATGGAAATTCACCAGCAGTTAGTGGGACGTTGTGGTACTATAGAGTAGACATTGTCATGGAAATTCACCAGCAGTTAGTGGGACGTTGTAGTACTATAGAGTAGACATTGTCATGGAAATTCACCAGCAGTTAGTGGGACGTTGTAGTACTATAGAGTAGACATTGTCATGGAAATTCACCAGCAGTTAGTGGGACGTTGTAATACTATAGAGTAGACATTGTCATGGAAATTCACCAGCAGTTAGTGGGACGTTGTGGTACTATAGAGTAGACATTGTCATGGAAATTCACCAGCAGGGGCTCAAAGTCAAACTTAAATGAATCATTCTTTACTTTCAGTAAGCTGGAGAGGTTCCAACAAACTTAATGCACCATAGTACACGTCGGTCGGGAGCTCTGCCGGGGCAGTCCCGTTAGGTCTCATATAGACTGCTTACACAGAAAAGTTATATTTGCATAATTTACATGATTCATTATTCATCATTAATTCATCATTAAAGTTTGGTTCCTGCATGTGACCTTACCAATACCTCACGAGGCTTTTTCTCTATAAACTGAGACCTTGAAACTGAGTTTTTCCCTTTTTGTTCCCAGTACAAAGTACTGGGCGTACTGCCAATTGGTCTGAGTAGGAGGTCACAGTTACCTGCACGAACCAAGAAAGAGTGAGAGGAGATGCTGTGTACAATTCAAGGTTAATCTCTTCAGACAAATACAATTTTCTCTCACAAAAGGTACCTGGATCCAGCTGTTATTAAGGGAGCTCCCAAATATAGGCATGGCCATTTGTTTGTTTTTGCCCTACGTTCTACCACACACACCTGCACACACATACACGCCCCTCCCGTCTATACTTAGGAATATTTGTTAGTGTTGTTAATACCGCGTCTGATTTATTGTGTGGGGTCTTTCTATTTGGGTTTTAGTAGGTTCTTTACGGTTAGAAAGCATGCACCTTAACTTCACTAGGGTATGTGGGACGTTAGCGTCCACAGAGGGAAGCCCAGAAGTAGATGACCCTGCTGACATGAACCTGGACCCTGGTGACCCCGCGGACCTGAAGAGAAGAAATAGAGGGAATGAACATTATGCATTTTTCCCCGGGTCAAACACTTTCTTACAATTAGCTAGTAATGTCTCTGTATTAAACAATGTATCAGATTGTAGTGTTTGTGGATTTTTACCAGACAGTGCTGAGACTGACATTAGAGTATTGGGTTTATAGAGTGTTACCGGACAGTGCTGAGACTATGACATCAGAGTGTTGGTTTTATAGATTGTTACCAGACAGTGCTGAGACTATGACATCAGAGTATTGGGTTTATAGAGTGTTACCAGACAATGCTGAGACTATGACATCAGAGTGTTGGTTTTATAGATTTTTACCAGACAGTGCTGAGACTATGACATCAGAGTATTGGGTTTATAGAGTGTTACCAGACAATGCTGAGACTATGACATCAGAGTGTTGGTTTTATAGATTGTTACCGGACAGTGCTGAGACTATGACATCAGAGTGTTGGTTTTATAGATTGTTACCAGGGGGTGCTGAGAATATGACATCAGAGCGTTGGGTTTATAGAGTGTTACCAGACAGTGCTGAGACTGACATCAGATTGTTGGGTTTATAGATTGTTACCAGTTGGTGCTGAGACTATGACATCAGATTGTTGGGTTTATAGAGTGTTACCAGACAATGCTGAGACTATGACATCAGATTGTTGGGTTTATAGAGTGTTACCAGACAGTGCTGAGACTATGAAATCAGAGTGTTGGGTTTATAGAGTGTTACCAGACAGTGCCGAGACTATGACATCAGAGTGTTGGGTTTATAGAGTGTTACCAGACAGTGATGAGACTATGACATCAGATTGTTGGGTTTATAGAGTGTTACCAGACAGTGCTGAGACTATGACATCAGAGTGTTGGGTTTATAGAGTGTTACCAGACAGTGCTGAGACTATGACACCAGAGTGTTGGGTTTATAGAGTGTTACCAGACAGTGCTGAGACTATGACATCAGAGTGTTGGGTTTATAGTGTTACCAGACAGTGCTGAGACTATGACATCAGAGTATTGGGTTTATAGAGTGATATCAGACAATGCTGAGACTATGACATCAGAGTGTTGGGTTTATAGAGTGTTACCAGACAGTGCTGAGACTATGACATCAGAGTGTTGGGTTTATAGAGTGTTACCAGACAGTGCTGAGACTATGACATCAGAGTGTTGGGTTTATAGAGTGTTACCAGGGGGTGCTGAGAATATGACATCAGAGTGTTGGGTTTATAGAGTGTTACCAGAGGGTGCTGAGACTATGACATCAGAGTGTTGGGTTTATAGAGTGTTACCAGACAGTGCTGAGACTATGACATCAGAGTGTTGGGTTTATAGAGTGTTACCAGACAGTGCTGAGACTATGACATCAGAGTGATGGGTTTATAGAGTGTTACCAGACAGTGCTGAGACTATGACATCAGAGTGATGGGTTTATAGAGTGTTACCAGACAGTGCTGAGACTATGACATCAGATTGTTGGGTTTATAGAGTGTTACCAGACAGTGCCGAGACTATGACATCAGAGTGTTGGGTTTATAGAGTGTTACCAGACAGTGCTGAGACTATGACACCAGAGTGTTGGGTTTATAGAGTGTTACCAGACAGTGCTGAGACTATGACATCAGAGTGTTGGGTTTATAGTGTTACCAGACAGTGCTGAGACTATGACATCAGAGTATTGGGTTTATAGAGTGATATCAGACAATGCTGAGACTATGACATCAGAGTGTTGGGTTTATAGAGTGTTACCAGACAGTGCTGAGACTATGACATCAGAGTGTTGGGTTTATAGAGTGTTACCAGACAGTGCTGAGACTATGACATCAGAGTGTTGGGTTTATAGAGTGTTACCAGGGGGTGCTGAGAATATGACATCAGAGTGTTGGGTTTATAGAGTGTTACCAGACAGTGCTGAGACTATGACATCAGAGTGATGGGTTTATAGAGTGTTACCAGACAGTGCTGAGACTATGACATCAGAGTGATGGGTTTATAGAGTGTTACCAGACAGTGCTGAGACTATGACATCAGAGTGTTGGGTTTATAGAGTGTTACCAGGGGGTGCTGAGACTATGACATCAGATTATAGTGTTTGTGGATTGTTATCAGACAGTGCTAAAACTATGCCATTATTAGCTATACCACTAGGGGGTAATGAAATATAAATGTGTGGACCAAAGCAGGTACCCTTACAGACAGGGAGCTGTATATTAAACCTACTTCCTCAGTAAATGGAACATTCCACCCTAACATGTCGTTGGGAATACATTATAAACTTCAGAATGTCAGTGTGTATATCAAACCTACTTCCTCAGTAAATGGAACATTCCACCCTAACATGTCGTTGGGAATACATTATAAACTTCAGAATGTCAGTGTGTATATCAAACCTACTTCCTCAGTAAATGGAACATTCCACCCTAACATGTCGTTGGGAATACATTATAAACTTCAGAATGTCAGTGTGTATACTGAACCTACTTCCATGTATATGTGTAGGGAGGAAAACCTACTATTATCTGCCTATAAATTGGTCAGGATCCTACTATGCTGCCACAGGACACCTAGATAAGACAGTAGAATTACACCAGATATAACAGACTGACCCTAGTCCCCTGGCTGCATAGATACTGTCCCCTGGCACATAGATACTATCCCCTGGCTGCATAGATACTGTCCCCTGGCACATAGATACTATCCCCTGGCTGCATAGATACTGGAGACTGAGACAGGGGTGGGTCGGGGGAACACTGTGGCCTATGTTGTTCCTGCTGTGCCTGCTACCCCAGTACCCCCAAATCACCCTTTCTCCCACTCGTATCGGAGGACCGTTGTAGCTGGCCCTGCAAAAACACATTTTCTCTGCATTAATTCCCAATTAGGGCATCACAACTGTCCTTGATTCCATTGGAGAACTAGTCAATGAAGCAGAGATAATGGGTACTGCTACTTTTTGGGAAGATCGAACTGCTGAATTTGTGGCTACATGTACCATGGTTTTACAAAATCGATTGGCTTTGGATATTCTCCTAGCAGATAAGTGAGGGGTTTGAAAGGTGGTGGGGGCAGAATGTTGCACTTACATTCCGGATTCCTCCGTTGGGGTTGCTGATTCTGTTGCCACTATCAGACAGGGGGTAGCTACTGTAAACAAGCGAGGTAACGAGTGGGGTTGGGATCTGTTTGCATGGCTGGAAACTAGCCTGGGGGACATTGTAACTCTCGTGTTGCAAGGTCTCCTAGCCCTGGTTGGAGTCCTTGTGCTATTGTTCTGCCTGATTTCATTCCTGATGACCTTGATGAGGAGATAGTGGTCTGTTCTTATGCCTGAGGACCTTGGTGAGGAGCTAGTGGTCTGTCCTCATGCCTGAGGACCTTGGCGAGGAGATAGTAGTCCGTTCTCATGCCTGAGGACCTTGATGAGGAGATAGTGGTCTGTTCTCATGCCTGAGGACCTTGGTCAGGAGATAGTGGTCTGTTCTCAAGCCTGAGGACCTTGGTGAGGAGCTAGTGATCTGTTCTCATGCCTGAGGACCTTGGTGAGGAGCTAGTGGTCTGTTCTCATGCCTGATGACCTTGATGAGGAGATAGTTGTCTGTTCTCATGCCTGAGGACCTTGGTAAGGAGGTGCAAATCAGAAGCATCTCCTCCCCCACTATCTTCGGTCATGACCACCGACGTAAACTTGAAGGACCTGATGGATCTCATCATTGTTTCACCCTTTATTGGGGATCCCGATTTCCCTGTTGGAGATGATAGAGCCTACTGCCATAGAAATGACCCCATCCCTATCAACCCCCCTCTCCTCAGATTTTTATTATTAAATTACCTTTAAGTAGTTCCATTCAGAGCCCCCTTTCTGTGTAAAATTTCCCAGAAACCAGAAGGTTTTAAGTTCTGCCTGACAACGTCTCAGAGAAGCCATGTATGGTAAAGCTTATGGTTTCCATGGCACCAAAGGGGAATTGTGGTGGCAGAATTCGGGGTGAGCTTTTGTAACTTCTCAAGGGAATATGTTCTGTGTTGGACTGTGATGTTATGCCTTTCATGTCTGCACCCTAACACATATCCATTATGTTTTGAAACGGTTGCTCGTATAAATAACTGTTGTGTAACAATACCACTGTTTATTGACCTCTCATTTTATAACATGGAACCATTTATTATTTTACTTCTTCCCTGTGTGATAGATCTCCCCTACAGATTAGTGATAGATCTCCCCTACAGATTAGTGATATATCTCCCCTACAGATTAGTGATAGGTCTCCCATACAGATTAGTGATAGATCTCCCCTACAGATTAGTGATAGGTCTCCCATACAGATCAGTGATAGATCTCCCCTACAGATTAGTGATAGATCTCCCCTACAGATTAGTGAGGGGTCTCCCCTACAGATTAGTGATAGATCTCCCCTACAGATTAGTGATAGATCTCCCCTACAGATTAGTGATAGGTTTCCCATACAGATTAGTGATAGATCTCCCATACAGATTAATGATAGATCTCCCATACAGATTAGTGATAGATCTCCCCTACAGATTATTGATAGGTCTCCCCTACAGATTAGTGAGAGGTCTCCCTGAAAGATTAGTGATAGATCTCCCCTGCAGATGAGTGATATATCTCTCCTACAGATTAGTGATAGATCTCTCCTACAGATTAGTGATAGGTCGCCCCTACAGATTAGTGATAAGTCTCCTCTACAGATGAGTGATAGATCTCCCCTACAGATGAGTGATAGATCTCCCCTATAGATGAGTGATAGTTCTCCCCTACAGATTAGTGATAGATCTCCCCTACAGATTAGTGATAGATCTCCCCTACAGATTAGTGATAGATCTCCCCAACAGATTAGTGATAGGTCTCCCCTACAGATTAGTGATAGGTCTCCCCTACAGATTAGTGATAGGTCTCCCCTACAGATTAGTGATAGGTCTCCCCTACAGATGAGTGATAGATCTCCCCTGCAGATTAGTGATAGATCTCCCCTACAGATTAGTGATAGATCTCCCCTACAGATTAGTGATAGATCTCCCCTACAGATTAGTGATAGATCTCCCCTACAGATTAGTGATAGATCTCCCCTACAGATTAGTGATAGATCTCCCCTACAGATTAGTGATATATCTCCCCTACAGATTAGTGATAGATCTCTCCTACAGATTAGTGATAGATCTCTCCTACAGATTAGTGATAGATCTCTCCTACAGATTAGTAATAGATCTTCCCTACAGATTAGTGATAGATCTCCCCTACAGATTGGTGATAGATCTTTCCTGCAGAACAGTGATAGATCTTCCCTGCAGAACAGTGACAGATCTCCCCTGCAGCTGCTCGATTCAAGAGTCTCTGCCTTAATGTTTGGATCTAATTTTCCACATAATTTGGTGCCGTGACCCGGATGAGAGCGACTTGACTGACACAGTAGCCCTATGGCAAAATGTGTAGAATTGCAGGAAGTTAGCGGTATAGATACCTTTAATAGAAAGTTACTCCAGTAAAAGTAAAAGTCACCCAGTAAAATACTACTTGAGTAAAAGTCTAAAAGTATTTTGTTCTAAATATACTTAAATATCAAAAGTATATGTAATTGCTAAAATATACTGAAGTATCAAAAGTAAAAGTGTAAATATTTTAAAATTCCTTCTATTAAGCAAAGCAAGCAGGCACCGTTTTCTTGTTTTTAAAATGTAAGACAGTCAGGGGCACACACCAACAATCAGACATCATTTACAGACAGCCAGGGGCACACTCCAACAATCAGACATCATTTACAGACAGCCAGGGGCACACTCCAACAATCAGACATCATTTACAGACAGCCAGGGGCACACTCCAACAATCAGACATCATTTACAGACAGCCAGGGGCACACTCCAACAATCAGACATCATTTACAGACAGCCAGGGGCGCACTCCAACAATCAGATATAATTTACAGACAGCCAGGGGCACACTCCAACAATCAGACATCATTTACAGACAGCCAGCCACCACCACCACGACAACAACCACCACCACCACCACAACCACCACCACCACCACCACCACCACCACCACTACAACCACCACCACCGCTACCACCACCACTACCACCACCACTACCACCACCACTACAACCATCACCACCACTACCACCACCTCCACCACCTCCACCACCTCCTCCACCACCACCACCACCACCACCACCACCTCCACCACCACCACTACCACCACTACCACCACCACCACCACCACCACCACCACCACCACCACCACCACCACCACCTACACCACCACCACCACCACCACCACCACCACCACAACATAGCTGAGAGGATAAATAAAAATGAATAATAACCTTTTAAAACAGCTCATCTTAACAAGGGGTATTTATGGACACGGAAGAAGAGATGTGTTCTAACATTCTTCTTTTAACTGAGCTTTTAATTTGAATCAGGAATTGCCTTTAAGCTACCATGGCCTGTCTCCTAGAGTAGCTATGTACTTCTCAACTATAATATGAACCTTTATATCAATGTTCCTTGAAAATGAGGTCACACACACACACACACACACACACACACACACACACACACACACACACACACACACACACACACGCGCACACACGCACACACACACACACACACACACACACACACACACACACACAACTCGGGGAGTGTGACATTTCTATGAAGCAATTGCCAGTGTTTGAAAGTGAGGAGTATATTCTTCCTAAAAAGTTAGAGAGTAATATTACAGTACAGTGTCATAGAGAACGACACATTACACTGTTGAAACATGTGTCAATATGAACACTACACTACACTGTTGAAACATCTGTCACTATGAACATTACACTGTTGAAACATCTGTCAACATGAACACTACACTACACTGTTGAAACATCTGTCAACATGAACACTATACTACACTGTTGAAACATCTGTCAACATGAACATTACACTGTTGAAACATCTGTCAACATGAACACTACACTGTTGAAACATCTGTCAACATGAACACTACACTACACTGTTGAAACATCTGTCAACATGAACACTATACTACACTGTTGAAACATCTGTCAACATGAACATTACACTGTTGAAACATCTGTCAACATGAACACTACACTACACTGTTGAAACATCTGTCAACATGAACACTACACTGTTGAAACATCTGTCAACATGAACACTACATTACACTGTTGAAACATGTGTCAATATGAACACTACACTACACTGTTGAAACATCTGTCACTATGAACATTACACTGTTGAAACATCTGTCAACATGAACACTACATTACACTGTTGAAACATCTGTCAACATGAACACTACACTACACTGTTGAAACATCTGTCAACATGAACATTACACTGTTGAAACATCTGTCAACATGAACACTACACTGTTGAAACATCTGTCACTATGAACACTACACTGTTGAAACATCTGTCACTATGAACACTACACTGTTGAAACATCTGTCAATATGAACACTACACTGTTGAAACATCTGTCACTATGAACACTACATTACACTGTTGAAACATCTGTCACTATGAACACTACACTACACTGTTGAAACATCTGTCAACATGAACACTACACTGTTGAAACATCTGTCAACATGAACATTACACTGTTGAAACATCTGTCAACATGAACACTACATTACACTGTTGAAACATCTGTCAACATGAACACTACACTGTTGAAACATCTGTCACTATGAACACTACATTACACTGTTGAAACATCTGTCATTATGAACACTACACTACACTGTTGAAACATCTGTCAACATGAACACTACACTACACTGTTGAAACATCTGTCAACATGAACACTACACTGCACTGTTGAAACATCTGTCAACATGAACACTACACTGTTGAAACATCTGTCACTATGAACATTACACTGTTGAAACATCTGTCACTATGAACATTACACTGTTGAAACATCTGTCAACATGAACACTACACTACACTGTTGAAACATCTGTCAACATGAACACTACATTACACTGTTGAAACATCTGTCAACATGAACACTACATTACACTGTTGAAACATCTGTCAATATGAACACTACACTACACTGTTGAAACATCTGTCAATATGAACACTACACTACACTGTTGAAACATCTGTCAACATGAACACTACATTACACTGTTGAAACATCTGTCAACATGAACACTACACTGTTGAAACATCTGTCAATATGAACACTACACTGTTGAAACATCTGTCAACATGAACACTACATTACACTGAAACATCTGTCACCATGAACACTACACTGAAACATCTGTCAACATGAACACTACACTGTTGAAACATCTGTCAACATGAACACTACACTGTTGAAACATCTGTCAACATGAACACTACATTACACTGAAACATCTGTCACTATGAACACTACACTGTTGAAACATCTGTCAACATGAACACTACACTACACTGTTGAAACATCTGTCAATATGAACAATACACTGTTGAAACATCTGTCAATATGAACAATACACTGTTGAAACATCTGTCAACATGAACACTACACTGTTGAAACATCTGTCAACATGAACACTACACTGTTGAAACATCTGTCAACATGAACACTACACTACACTGTTGAAACATCTGTCAATATGAACACTACACTGTTGAAACATCTGTCAACATGAACACTACACTACACTGTTGAAACATCTGTCAATATGAACACTACATTACACTGTTGAAACATATGTCAACATGAACACTACATTACACTGTTGAAACATCTGTCAACATGAACACTACACTACACTGTTGAAACATCTGTCAACATGAACACTACACTACACTGTTGAAACATCTGTCAACATGAACATTACACTACACTGTTGAAACATCTGTCAACATGAACACTACACTGTTGAAACATCTGTCAACATGAACACTACACTGTTGAAACATCTGTCAACATGAACACTACACTGTTGAAACATCTGTCAACATGAACACTACACTGTTGAAACATCTGTCAACATGAACACTACATTACACTGTTGAAACATCTGTCAATATGAACACTAAACTACACTGTTGAAACATCTGTCAACATGAACACTACACTGTTGAAACATCTGTCAACATGAACACTACACTACACTGTTGAAACATCTGTCAACATGAACACTACACTGTTGAAACATCTGTCAACATGAACACTACACTGTTGAAACATCTGTCAACATGAACATTACACTGTTGAAACATCTGTCACTATGAACACTACACTTTTGAAACATCTGTCAACATGAACACTACACTGTTGAAACATCTGTCAACATGAACACTACACTGTTGAAACATCTGTCAACATGAACAATACACTGTTGAAACATCTGTCAACATGAACACTACACTGCACTGTTGAAACATCTGTCAACATGAACATTACACTACACTGTTGAAACATCTGTCACTATGAACACTACACTGTTGAAACATCTGTCAACATGAACACTACACTGTTGAAACATCTGTCAATCTGAACACTACACTGTTGAAACATCTGTCAACATGAACACTACACTTCTACATCACAATACTTCACTGATATCACCACCCAGCAGGTTCTACATCACAACACTGATATCACCATCCAGCAGGTTCTACATCACTACACTGATATCACCATCCAGCAGGTTCTACATCACTACACTAATATCACCACCCAGCAGGTTCTACATCACTACACTAATATTACCATCCAGCAGGTTCTACATCACTACACTAATATCACCACCCAGCAGGTTCTACATCACAACACTGATATCACCATCCAGCAGGTTCTACATCACTACACTAATATCACCATCCAGCAGGTTCTACATCACTAATATCACCATCCAGCAGGTTCTACATCACTAATATCACCATCCAGCAGGTTCTACATCACTAACATCACCATCCAGCAGGTTCTACATCACTAATATCACCATCCAGTAGGTTCTACATCACTAATATCACCATCCAGCAGGTTCTACATATCTAATATCACCATCCAGTAGGTTCTACATCACTAATATCACCATCCAGTAGGTTCTACATCACTAATATCACCATCCAGCAGGTTCTACATCACTAATATCACCATCCAGCAGGTTCTACATCACTACACTAATATCACCATCCAGCAGGTTCTACATCACTAATATCACCATCCAGTAGGTTCTACATCACTAATATCACCATCCAGCAGGTTCTACATATCTAATATCACCATCCAGTAGGTTCTACATCACTAATATCACCATTCAGTAGGTTCTACATCACTAATATCACCATCCAGCAGGTTCTACATCACTAATATCACCATCCAGCAGGTTCTACATCACTACACTAATATCACCATCCAGCAGGTTCTACATCACTAATATCACCATCCAGTAGGTTCTACATATCTAATATCACCATCCAGCAGGTTCTACATATCTAATATCCCCATCCAGTAGGTTCTACATCACTAATATCACCATCCAGTAGGTTCTACATCACTAATATCACCATCCAGCAGGTTCAACATCACTAATATCACCATCCAGCAGGTTCTACATCACTAATATCACCATCCAGCAGGTTCTACATCACTAATATCACCATCCAGTAGGTTCTACATCACTACACTAATATCACCATCCAGCAGGTTCTACATCACTAATATCACCATCCAGTAGGTTCTACATCACTACACTAATATCACCATCCAGCAGGTTCTACATCACTAATATCACCACCCAGCAGGTTCTACATCACTACACTAATATCACCATCCAGCAGGTTCTACATCACTACACTAATATCACCATCCAGCAGGTTCTACATCACTAATATCACCATCCAGCAGGTTCTACATCACTAATACCACCATCCAGTAGGTTCTACATCACTAATATCACCATCCAGCAGGTTCTACATCACCAATATCACCATCCAGCAGGTTCTACATAACTACACTAATATCACCATCCAGCAGGTTCTACATAACTACACTAATATCACCACCCAGCAGGTTCTACATCACTACACTAATATCACCATCCAGCAGGTTCTACATCACTAATATCACCACCCAGCAGGTTCTACATCACTACACTAATATCACCATCCAGCAGGTTCTACATCACTACACTAATATCACCATCCAGCAGGTTCTACATCACTACACTAATATCACCATCCAGCAGGTTCTACATAACTACACTAATATCACCATCCAGCAGGTTCTACATCACTAATATCACCATCCAGTAGGTTCTACATATCTAATATCACCATCCAGCAGGTTCTACATATCTAATATCACCATCCAGTAGGTTCTACATCACTAATATCACCATCCAGTAGGTTCTACATCACTAATATCACCATCCAGCAGGTTCAACATCACTAATATCACCATCCAGCAGGTTCTACATCACTAATATCACCATCCAGCAGGTTCTACATCACTAATATCACCATCCAGTAGGTTCTACATCACTACACTAATATCACCATCCAGCAGGTTCTACATCACTACACTAATATCACCATCCAGCAGGTTCTACATCACTAATATCACCACCCAGCAGGTTCTACATCACTACACTAATATCACCATCCAGCAGGTTCTACATCACTACACTAATATCACCATCCAGCAGGTTCTACATCACTAATATCACCATCCAGCAGGTTCTACATCACTAACATCACCATCCAGCAGGTTCTACATCACTAATATCACCATCCAGTAGGTTCTACATCACTAATATCACCATACAGCAGGTTCTACATCACCAATATCACCATCCAGCAGGTTCTACATAACTACACTAATATCACCATCCAGCAGGTTCTACATAACTACACTAATATCACCACCCAGCAGGTTCTACATCACTACACTAATATCACCATCCAGCAGGTTCTACATCACTAATATCACCACCCAGCAGGTTCTACATCACTACACTAATATCACCATCCAGCAGGTTCTACATCACTACACTAATATCACCATCCAGCAGGTTCTACATCACTACACTAATATCACCATCCAGCAGGTTCTACATCACTACACTAATATCACCATCCAGCAGGTTCTACATCACTAATATCACCATCCAGCAGGTTCTACATCACTAATTTCACCATCCTGTAGGTTCTACATCACTACACTAATATCACCATCCAGCAGGTTCTACATCACTAATATCACCATCCAGCAGGTTCTACATCACTACACTAATATCACCATCCAGCAGGTTCTACATCACTAATATCACCATCCAGTAGGTTCTACATCACTAATATCACCATCCAGCAGGTTCTACATCACCAATATCACCATCCAGCAGGTTCTACATAACTACACTAATATCACCATCCAGCAGGTTCTACATAACTACACTAATATCACCACCCAGCAGGTTCTACATCACTACACTAATATCACCATCCAGCAGGTTCTACATCACTAATATCACCACCCAGCAGGTTCTACATCACTACACTAATATCACCATCCAGCAGGTTCTACATCACTACACTAATATCACCATCCAGCAGGTTCTACATCACTACACTAATATCACCATCCAGCAGGTTCTACATCACTACACTAATATCACCATCCAGCAGGTTCTACATCACTAATATCACCATCCAGTAGGTTCTACATATCTAATATCACCATCCAGTAGGTTCTACATCACTAATATCACCATCCAGTAGGTTCTACATCACTAATATCACCATCCAGCAGGTTCAACATCACTAATATCACCATCCAGCAGGTTCTACATCACTAATATCACCATCCAGCAGGTTCTACATCACTAATATCACCATCCAGTAGGTTCTACATCACTACACTAATATCACCATCCAGCAGGTTCTACATCACTACACTAATATCACCATCCAGCAGGTTCTACATCACTAATATCACCACCCAGCAGGTTCTACATCACTACACTAATATCACCATCCAGCAGGTTCTACATCACTACACTAATATCACCATCCAGCAGGTTCTACATCACTAATATCACCATCCAGCAGGTTCTACATCACTAACATCACCATCCAGCAGGTTCTACATCACTAATATCACCATCCAGTAGGTTCTACATCACTAATATCACCATACAGCAGGTTCTACATCACCAATATCACCATCCAGCAGGTTCTACATAACTACACTAATATCACCATCCAGCAGGTTCTACATAACTACACTAATATCACCACCCAGCAGGTTCTACATCACTACACTAATATCACCATCCAGCAGGTTCTACATCACTAATATCACCACCCAGCAGGTTCTACATCACTACACTAATATCACCATCCAGCAGGTTCTACATCACTACACTAATATCACCATCCAGCAGGTTCTACATCACTACACTAATATCACCATCCAGCAGGTTCTACATCACTACACTAATATCACCATCCAGCAGGTTCTACATCACTAATATCACCATCCAGCAGGTTCTACATCACTAATTTCACCATCCTGTAGGTTCTACATCACTACACTAATATCACCATCCAGCAGGTTCTACATCACTAATATCACCATCCAGCAGGTTCTACATCACTACACTAATATCACCATCCAGCAGGTTCTACATCACTACACTAATATCACCATCCAGCAGGTTCTACATCACTACACTAATATCACCATCCAGTAGGTTCTACATCACTAATATCACCATCCAGTAGGTTCTACATCACTAATATCACCATCCAGCAGGTTCTACATCACTAATATCACCATCCAGCAGGTTCTACATCACTACACTAATATCACCATCCAGCAGGTTCTACATCACTAATATCACCATCCAGTAGGTTCTACATCACTAATATCACCATCCAGCAGGTTCTACATATCTAATATCACCATCCAGTAGGTTCTACATCACTAATATCACCATCCAGTAGGTTCTACATCACTAATATCACCATCCAGCAGGTTCTACATCACTAATATCACCATCCAGCAGGTTCTACATCACTACACTAATATCACCATCCAGCAGGTTCTACATCACTAATATCACCATCCAGTAGGTTCTACATATCTAATATCACCATCCAGCAGGTTCTACATATCGAATATCACCATCCAGTAGGTTCTACATCACTAATATCACCATCCAGTAGGTTCTACATTACTAATATCACCATCCAGCAGGTTCAACATCACTAATATCACCATCCAGCAGGTTCTACATCACTAATATCACCATCCAGCAGGTTCTACATCACTAATATCACCATCCAGTAGGTTCTACATCACTACACTAATATCACCATCCAGCAGGTTCTACATCACTAATATCACCATCCAGCAGGTTCTACATCACTAACATCACCATCCAGCAGGTTCTACATCACTAATATCACCATCCAGTAGGTTCTACATCACTAATATCACCATCCAGCAGGTTCTACATCACTAATATCACCACCCAGCAGGTTCTACATCACTACACTAATATCACCATCCAGCAGGTTCTACATCACTACACTAATATCACCATCCAGCAGGTTCTACATCACTACACTAATATCACCATCCAGCAGGTTCTACATCACTAATATCACCATCCAGCAGGTTCTACATCACTACACTAATATCACCATCCAGCAGGTTCTTCATCACTACACTAATATCACCATCCAGCAGGTTCTACATCACTACACTAATATCACCACCCAGCAGGTTCTACATCACTACACTAATATCACCCTCCAGCAGGTTCTACATCACTAATATCACCATCCAGCAGGTTCTACATCACTAATATCACCATCCAGCAGGTTCTACATCACTACACTAATATCACCATCCAGCAGGTTCTACATCACTACACTAATATCACCATCCAGCAGGTTCTACATCACTACACTAATATCACCATCCAGCAGGTTCTACATCACTAATATCACCATCCAGCAGGTTCTACATCACTACACTAATATCACCATCCAGCAGGTTCTACATCACTAATATCACCATCCAGCAGGTTCTACATCACTAATATCACCATCCAGCTGGTTCTACATCACTAATATCACCATCCAGCAGGTTCTACATCACTAATATCACCATCCAGCAGGTTCTACATCACTAATATCACCATCCAGCAGGTTCTACATCACTAATATCACCATCCAGCAGGTTCTACATCACTAATATCACCATCCAGCAGGTTCTACATCACTAATATCACCATCCAGCAGGTTCTACATCACTAATATCACCATCCAGCAGGTTCTACATCACTGATATCACCATCCAGCAGGTTCTACATCACTAATATCACCACCCAGCAGGTTCTACATCACTACACTAATATCACCATCCAGCAGGTTCTACATCACTACACTAATATCACCATCCAGCAGGTTCTACATCACTAAAATCACCATCCAGCAGGTTCTACATCACTAATATCACCATCCAGCAGGTTCTACATCACTAATATCACCACCCAGTAGGTTCTACATCACTACACTAATATCACCATCCAGTAGGTTCTACATCCCTAATATCACCATCCAGCAGGTTCTACATCACTAATATCACCATCCAGATGGTTCTACATCACTAATATCACCATCCAGCAGGTTCTACATCACTAATATCACCATCCAGCTGGTTCTACATCACTAATATCACCATCCAGCAGGTTCTACATCCCTAATATCACCATCCAGCAGGTTCTACATCACTTCACTAATATCACCATCCAGCAGGTTCTACATCACTACACTAATATCACCATCCAGCAGGTTCTACATCACTACACTAATATCACCATCCAGCAGGTTCTACATCACTAATATCACCATCCAGCAGGTTCTACATCACTACACTAATATCACCATCCAGCAGGTTCTACATCACTACACTAATATCACCATCCAGCAGGTTCTACATCACTAATATCACCATCCAGCAGGTTCTACATCACTAATATCACCATACAGCAGGTTCTACATCACTAATATCACCATCCAGCAGGTTCTACATCACTACACTAATATCACCATCCAGCAGGTTCTACATCACTAATATCACCACCCAGCAGGTTCTACATCACTACACTAATATCACCATCCAGCAGGTTCTACATCACTACACTAATATCACCATCCAGCAGGTTCTACATCACTAATATCAACATCCAGCAGGTTCTACATCACTACACTAATATCACCATCCAGTAGGTTCTACATCACTAATATCACCATCCAGCAGGTTCTACATCACTAATATCACCATCCAGCAGGTTCTACATCACTAATATCACCATCCAGCAGGTTCTACATCTCTAATGTCACCATCCAGCAGGTTCTACATCACTAATATCACCATCCAGCAGGTTCTACATCACTACACTAATATCACCATCCAGCAGGTTCTACATCACTACACTAATATCACCATCCAGCAGGTTCTACATAACTACACTAATATTACCATCCAGCAGGTTCTACATCACTACACTAATATCACCATCCAGCAGGTTCTACATCACTACACTAATATCACCATCCAGCAGGTTCTACATCACTACACTAATATCACCATCCAGCAGGTTCTACATCACTACACTAATATCACCATCCAGCAGGTTCTACATCACTACACTAATATCACCGTCCAGCAGGTTCTACATCACTACACTAATATCACCATCCAGCAGGTTCTACATCACTAATATCACCATCCAGCAGTTTCTACATCACTAATATCACCATCCAGCAGGTTCTACATCACTAATATCACCATCCAGCAGGTTCTACATCACTAATATCACCATCCAGCAGGTTCTACATCACTAATATCACCATCCAGCAGGTTCTACATCACTAACATCACCATCCAGCAGGTTCTACATCACTAATATCACCATCCAGCAGGTTCTACATCACTAACATCACCATCCAGCAGGTTCTACATCACTAATATCACCACCCAGCAGGTTCTACATCAGTAATATCACCATCCAGCAGGTTCTACATCACTAATATCACCATCCAGCAGGTTCTACATCACTAATATCACCATCCAGCAGGTTCTACATCCCTAATATCACCGTCCAGCAGGTTCTACATTACTACACTAATATCACCATCCAGCAGGTTCTACATCACTAATATCACCATCCAGAAGGTTCTACATCACTAATATCACCATCCAGCAGGTTCTACATCACTACACTAATATCACCATCCAGTAGGTTCTACATCACTACACTAATTTCACCTTCCAGCAGGTTCTACATCCCTAATATCACCGTCCAGCAGGTTCTACATCACTACACTAATATCACCATCCAGCAGGTTCTACATCACTAATATCACCATCCAGAAGGTTCTACATCACTAATATCACCATCCAGCAGGTTCTACATCACTACACTAATATCACCATCCAGCAGGTTCTACATCACTACACTAATATCACCACCCAGCAGGTTCTACATCACTAATATCACCATCCAGCAGGTTCTACATCACTACACTAATATCACCATCCAGCAGGTTCTACATAACTACACTAATATCACCATCCATCAGGTTCTACATCACTAATATCACCATCCAGCAGGTTCTACATCACTAATATCACCATCCAGCAGGTTCTACAACACTACACTAATATCACCATCCAGCAGGTTCTACATCACTACACTAATATCACCATCCAGCAGGTTCTACATCACTACACTAATATCACCATCCAGCAGGTTCTACATCACTACACTAATATCACCATCCAGCAGGTTCTACATCACTACACTAATATCACCATCCAGCAGGTTCTACATCACTACACTAATATCACCATCCAGCAGGTTCTACATCACTACACTAATATCACCATCCAGCAGGTTCTACATCACTACACTAATATCACCACCCAGCAGGTTCTACATCACTACACTAATATCACCATCCAGCAGGTTCTACATCACTACACTAATATCACCATCCAGCAGGTTCTACATCACTACACTAATAACACCATCCAGCAGGTTCTACATCACTACACTAATATCACCATCCAGCAGGTTCTACATCACTACACTAATATCACCATCCAGCAGGTTCTACATCCCTAATATCACCATCCAGCAGGTTCTACATCACTAATATCACCATCCAGCAGGTTCTACAACACTAATATCACCATCCAGCAGGTTCTACATCACTAATATCACCATCCAGCTGGTTCTACATCACTAATATCACCATCCAGCAGGTTCTACATCACTAATATCACCATCCAGCAGGTTCTACATCACTACACTAATATCACCATCCAGCAGGTTCTACATCACTAATATCACCATCCAGCAGGTTCTACATCACTAATATCACCATCCAGCAGGTTCTACATCACTAATATCACCATCCAGCAGGTTCTACATCACTAATATCACCATCCAGCAGGTTCTACATCACTAATATCACCATCCAGCAGGTTCTACATCACTAATATCACCATCCAGCAGGTTCTACATCACTGATATCACCATCCAGCAGGTTCTACATCACTAATATCACCATCCAGCAGGTTCTACATCACTAACATCACCATCCAGCAGGTTCTACATCACTAATATCACCATCCAGCAGGTTCTACATCACTAACATCACCATCCAGCAGGTTCTACATCGCTAATATCACCATCCAGCAGGTTCTACATCACTAATATCACCATCCAGCAGGTTCTACATCAATAATATCACCATCCAGCAGGTTCTACATCCCTAATATCACCGTCCAGCAGGTTCTACATCACTAATTTCACCATCCAGCAGGTTCTACATCACTACACTAATTTCACCATCCAGTAGGTTCTACATCACTACACTAATATCACCATCCAGCAGGTTCTACATCCCTAATATCACCGTCCAGCAGGTTCTACATCACTACACTAATATCACCATCCAGCAGGTTCTACATCACTAATATCACCATCCAGCAGGTTCTACATCACTACACTAATATCACCATCCAGCAGGTTCTACATCACTACGCTAATATCACCACCCAGCAGGTTCTACATCACTAATATCACCATCCAGCAGGTTCTACATCACTACACTAATATCACCATCCAGCAGGTTCTACATCACTACACTAATATCACCATCCAGCAGGTTCTACATCACTACACTAATATCAACATCCAGCAGGTTCTACATCACTACACTAATATCACCATCCAGCAGGTTCTACATCACTACACTAATATCACCATCCAGCAGGTTCTACATCACTAATATCATCATCCAGCAGGTTCTACATCACTAATATCACCATCCAGCAGGTTCTACATCACTAATATCACCATCCAGCAGGTTCTACATCACTAATATCACCATCCAGCAGGTTCTATATCACTAATATCACCATCCAGCAGGTTCTACATCACTAACATCACCATCCAGCAGGTTCTACATCACTAATATCACCATCCAGCAGGTTCTACATCACTAACATCATCATCCAGCAGGTTCTACATCACTAATATCACCACCCAGCAGGTTCTACATCAGTAATATCACCATCCAGCAGGTTCTACATCACTAATATCACCATCCAGCAGGTTCTACATCACTAATATCACCATCCAGCAGGTTCTACATCCCTAATATCACCGTCCGGCAGGTTCTACATCACTACACTAATATCACCATCCAGCAGCTTCTACATCACTAATATCACCATCCAGAAGGTTCTACATCACTAATATCACCATCCAGCAGGTTCTACATCACTACACTAATATCACCATCCAGTAGGTTCTACATCACTACACTAATATCACCATCCAGCAGGTTCTACATCCCTAATATCACCGTCCAGCAGGTTCTACATCACTACACTAATATCACCATCCAGCAGGTTCTACATCACTAATATCACCATCCAGAAGGTTCTACATCACTAATACCACCATCCAGCAGGTTCTACATCACTACACTAATATCACCATCCAGCAGGTTCTACATCACTAATATCACCATCCAGCAGGTTCTACATCACTAACATCACCATCCAGCAGGTTCTACATCACTAATATCACCATCCAGCAGGTTCTACATCACTAACATCACCATCCAGCAGGTTCTACATCGCTAATATCACCATCCAGTAGGTTCTACATCACTAATATCACCATCCAGCAGGTTCTACATCAATAATATCACCATCCAGCAGGTTCTACATCCCTAATATCACCATCCAGCAGGTTCTACATCACTAATTTCACCATCCAGCAGGTTCTACATCACTACACTAATATCACCATCCAGTAGGTTCTACATCACTACACTAATATCACCATCCAGCAGGTTCTACATCCCTAATATCACCGTCCAGCAGGTTCTCCATCACTACACTAATATCACCATCCAGCAGGTTCTACATCACTAATATCACCATCCAGCAGGTTCTACATCACTAATATCACCATCCAGCAGGTTCTACATCACTAACATCACAATCCAGCAGGTTCTACATCACTAATATCACCATCCAGCAGGTTCTACATCACTAACATCACCATCCAGCAGGTTCTACATCACTAATATCACCACCCAGCAGGTTCTACATCAGTAATATCACCATCCAGCAGGTTCTACATCACTAATATCACCATCCAGCAGGTTCTACATCCCTAATATCACCGTCCAGCAGGTTCTACATCACTACACTAATATCACCATCCAGCAGGTTCTACATCACTAATATCACCATCCAGCAGGTTCTACATCACTACACTAATATCACCATCCAGTAGGTTCTACATCACTACACTAATATCACCATCCAGCAGGTTCTACATCCCTAATATCACCGTCCAGCAGGTTCTACATCACTACACTAATATCACCATCCAGCAGGTTCTACATCACTAATATCACCATCCAGAAGGTTCTACATCACTAATACCACCATCCAGCAGGTTCTACATCACTACACTAATATCACCATCCAGTAGGTTCTACATCACTACACTAATATCACCATCCAGCAGGTTCTACATCACTACACTAATATCACCATCCAGCAGGTTCTACATCACTAATATCATCATCCAGCAGGTTCTACATCACTAATATCACCATCCAGCAGGTTCTACATCACTAACATCACCATCCAGCAGGTTCTACATCACTAATATCACCAACCAGCAGGTTCTACATCAGTAATATCACCATCCAGCAGGTTCTACATCACTAATATCACCATCCAGCAGGTTCTACATCACTAATATCACCATCCAGAAGGTTCTACATCACTAATACCACCATCCAGCAGGTTCTACATCACTACACTAATATCACCATCCAGCAGGTTCTACATCACTAATATCACCATCCAGCAGGTTCTACATCACTAACATCACCATCCAGCAGGTTCTACATCACTAATATCACCATCCAGCAGGTTCTACATCACTAACATCACCATCCAGCAGGTTCTACATCGCTAATATCACCATCCAGTAGGTTCTATATCACTAATATCACCATCCAGCAGGTTCTACATCAATAATATCACCATCCAGCAGGTTCTACATCCCTAATATCACCATCCAGCAGGTTCTACATCACTAATTTCACCATCCAGCAGGTTCTACATCACTACACTAATATCACCATCCAGTAGGTTCTACATCACTACACTAATATCACCATCCAGCAGGTTCTACATCCCTAATATCACCGTCCAGCAGGTTCTACATCACTACACTAATATCACCATCCAGCAGGTTCTACATCACTAATATCACCATCCAGCAGGTTCTACATCACTAATATCACCATCCAGCAGGTTCTACATCACTAACATCACCATCCAGCAGGTTCTACATCACTAATATCACCATCCAGCAGGTTCTACATCACTAACATCACCATCCAGCAGGTTCTACATCACTAATATCACCACCCAGCAGGTTCTACATCAGTAATATCACCATCCAGCAGGTTCTACATCACTAATATCACCATCCAGCAGGTTCTACATCCCTAATATCACCGTCCAGCAGGTTCTACATCACTACACTAATATCACCATCCAGCAGGTTCTACATCACTAATATCACCATCCAGCAGGTTCTACATCACTACACTAATATCACCATCCAGTAGGTTCTACATCACTACACTAATATCACCATCCAGCAGGTTCTACATCCCTAATATCACCGTCCAGCAGGTTCTACATCACTACACTAATATCACCATCCAGCAGGTTCTACATCACTAATATCACCATCCAGAAGGTTCTACATCACTAATACCACCATCCAGCAGGTTCTACATCACTACACTAATATCACCATCCAGTAGGTTCTACATCACTACACTAATATCACCATCCAGCAGGTTCTACATCACTACACTAATATCACCATCCAGCAGGTTCTACATCACTAATATCATCATCCAGCAGGTTCTACATCACTAATATCACCATCCAGCAGGTTCTACATCACTAACATCACCATCCAGCAGGTTCTACATCACTAATATCACCAACCAGCAGGTTCTACATCAGTAATATCACCATCCAGCAGGTTCTACATCACTAATATCACCATCCAGCAGGTTCTACATCACTAATATCACCATCCAGCAGGTTCTACATCCCTAATATCACCGTCCAGCAGGTTCTACATCACTACACTAATATCACCATCCAGCAGGTTCTACATCACTAATATCACCATCCAGAAGGTTCTACATCACTAATATCACCATCCAGCAGGTTCTACATCACTACACTAATATCACCATCCAGTAGGTTCTACATCACTACACTAATATCACCATCCAGCAGGTTCTACATCCCTAATATCACCGTCCAGCAGGTTCTACATTACTACACTAATATCACCATCCAGCAGGTTCTACATCACTAATATCACCATCCAGAAGGTTCTACATCACTAATACCACCATCCAGCAGGTTCTACATCACTACACTAATATCACCATCCAGCAGGTTCTACATCACTAATATCACCATCCAGCAGGTTCTACATCACTAACATCACCATCCAGCAGGTTCTACATCACTAATATCACCATCCAGCAGGTTCTACATCACTAACATCACCATCCAGCAGGTTCTACATCGCTAATATCACCATCCAGTAGGTTCTACATCACTAATATCACCATCCAGCAGGTTCTACATCAATAATATCACCATCCAGCAGGTTCTACATCCCTAATATCACCGTCCAGCAGGTTCTACATCACTAATTTCACCATCCAGCAGGTTCTACATCACTACACTAATATCACCATCCAGTAGGTTCTACATCACTACACTAATATCACCATCCAGCTGGTTCTACATCCCTAATATCACCGTCCAGCAGGTTCTACATCACTACACTAATATCACCATCCAGCAGGTTCTACATCACTAATATCACCATCCAGCAGGTTCTACATCACTACACTAATATCACCATCCAGGAGGTTCTACATCACTACACTAATATCACCACCCAGCAGGTTCTACATCCCTAATATCACCGTCCAGCAGGTTCTACATCACTACACTAATATCACCATCCAGCATGTTCTACATCACTAATATCACCATCCAGCAGGTTCTACATCACTACACTAATATCACCATCCATTAGGTTCTACATCACTACACTAATATCACCACCCAGCAGGTTCTAAATCACTAATATCACCATCCAGCAGGTTCTACATCACTACACTAATATCACCATCCAGCAGGTTCTACATCACTACACTAATATCAACATCCAGCAGGTTCTACATCACTACACTAATATCACCATCCAGCAGGTTCTACATCACTACACTTATATCACCATCCAGCAGGTTCTACATCACTAATATCATCATCCAGCAGGTTCTACATCACTAATATCACCATCCAGAAGGTTCTACATCACTAATACCACCATCCAGCAGGTTCTACATCACTACACTAATATCACCATCCAGCAGGTTCTACATCACTAATATCACCATCCAGCAGGTTCTACATCACTAACATCACCATCCAGCAGGTTCTACATCACTAATATCACCATCCAGCAGGTTCTACATCACTAACATCACCATCCAGCAGGTTCTACATCGCTAATATCACCATCCAGTAGGTTCTACATCACTAATATCACCATCCAGCAGGTTCTACATCAATAATATCACCATCCAGCAGGTTCTACATCCCTAATATCACCGTCCAGCAGGTTCTACATCACTAATTTCACCATCCAGCAGGTTCTACATCACTACACCAATATCACCATCCAGTAGGTTCTACATCACTACACTAATATCACCATCCAGCAGGTTCTACATCCCTAATATCACCGTCCAGCAGGTTCTACATCACTACACTAATATCACCATCCAGCAGGTTCTACATCACTAATATCACCATCCAGCAGGTTCTACATCACTACACTAATATCACCATCCAGGAGGTTCTACATCACTACACTAATATCACCACCCAGCAGGTTCTAAATCACTAATATCACCATCCAGCAGGTTCTACATCACTACACTAATATCACCATCCAGCAGGTTCTACATCACTACACTAATATCACCATCCAGCAGGTTCTACATCACTACACTAATATCAACATCCAGCAGGTTCTACATCACTACACTAATATCACCATCCAGCAGGTTCTACATCACTCCACTAATATCACCATCCAGCAGGTTCTACATCACTAATATCATCATCCAGCAGGTTCTACATCACTAATATCACCATCCAGCAGGTTCTACATCACTAATATCACCATCCAGCAGGTTCTACATCACTAAAATCACCATCCAGCAGGTTCTACATCACTAATATCACCATCCAGCAGGTTCTACATCACTAACTTCACCATCCAGCAGGTTCTACATCACTAATATCACCATCCAGCAGGTTCTACATCACTAACATCACCATCCAGCAGGTTCTACATCACTAATATCACCACCCAGCAGGTTCTGCATCAGTAATATCACCATCCAGCAGGTTCTACATCACTAATATCACCATCCAGCAGGTTCTACATCACTAATATCACCATCCAGCAGGTTCTACATCCCTAATATCACCGTCCAGCAGGTTCTACATCACTACACTAATATCACCATCCAGCAGGTTCTACATCACTAATATCACCATCCAGAAGGTTCTACATCACTAATATCATCATCCAGCAGGTTCTACATCACTAATATCACCATCCAGCAGGTTCTACATCACTAACATCACCATCCAGCAGGTTCTACATCACTAATATCACCACCCAGCAGGTTCTACATCAGTAATATCACCATCCAGCAGGTTCTACATCACTAATATCACCATCCAGCAGGTTCTACATCACTAATATCACCATCCAGCAGGTTCTACATCCCTAATATCACCGTCCAGCAGGTTCTACATCACTACACTAATATCACCATCCAGCAGGTTCTACATCACTAATATCACCATCCAGAAGGTTCTACATCACTAATATCACCATCCAGCAGGTTCTACATCACTACACTAATATCACCATCCAGTAGGTTCTACATCACTACACTAATATCACCATCCAGCAGGTTCTACATCCCTAATATCACCGTCCAGCAGGTTCTACATTACTACACTAATATCACCATCCAGCAGGTTCTACATCACTAATATCACCATCCAGAAGGTTCTACATCACTAATACCACCATCCAGCAGGTTCTACATCACTACACTAATATCACCATCCAGCAGGTTCTACATCACTAATATCACCATCCAGCAGGTTCTACATCACTAACATCACCATCCAGCAGGTTCTACATCACTAATATCACCATCCAGCAGGTTCTACATCACTAACATCACCATCCAGTAGGTTCTACATCGCTAATATCACCATCCAGTAGGTTCTACATCACTAATATCACCATCCAGCAGGTTCTACATCAATAATATCACCATCCAGCAGGTTCTACATCCCTAATATCACCGTCCAGCAGGTTCTACATCACTAATTTCACCATCCAGCAGGTTCTACATCACTACACTAATATCACCATCCAGTAGGTTCTACATCACTACACTAATATCACCATCCAGCTGGTTCTACATCCCTAATATCACCGTCCAGCAGGTTCTACATCACTACACTAATATCACCATCCAGCAGGTTCTACATCACTAATATCACCATCCAGCAGGTTCTACATCACTACACTAATATCACCATCCAGGAGGTTCTACATCACTACACTAATATCACCACCCAGCAGGTTCTACATCCCTAATATCACCGTCCAGCAGGTTCTACATCACTACACTAATATCACCATCCAGCATGTTCTACATCACTAATATCACCATCCAGCAGGTTCTACATCACTACACTAATATCACCATCCAGGAGGTTCTACATCACTACACTAATATCACCACCCAGCAGGTTCTAAATCACTAATATCACCATCCAGCAGGTTCTACATCACTACACTAATATCACCATCCAGCAGGTTCTACATCACTACACTAATATCAACATCCAGCAGGTTCTACATCACTACACTAATATCACCATCCAGCAGGTTCTACATCACTACACTTATATCACCATCCAGCAGGTTCTACATCACTAATATCATCATCCAGCAGGTTCTACATCACTAATATCACCATCCAGAAGGTTCTACATCACTAATACCACCATCCAGCAGGTTCTACATCACTACACTAATATCACCATCCAGCAGGTTCTACATCACTAATATCACCATCCAGCAGGTTCTACATCACTAACATCACCATCCAGCAGGTTCTACATCACTAATATCACCATCCAGCAGGTTCTACATCACTAACATCACCATCCAGTAGGTTCTACATCACTAATATCACCATCCAGCAGGTTCTACATCAATAATATCACCATCCAGCAGGTTCTACATCCCTAATATCACCGTCCAGCAGGTTCTACATCACTAATTTCACCATCCAGCAGGTTCTACATCACTACACCAATATCACCATCCAGCAGGTTCTACATCACTACACTAATATCACCATCCAGCAGGTTCTACATCACTACACTAATATCACCATCCAGCAGGTTCTACATCCCTAATATCACCGTCCAGCAGGTTCTACATCACTACACTAATATCACCATCCAGCAGGTTCTACATCACTAATATCACCATCCAGCAGGTTCTACATCACTACACTAATATCACCATCCAGGAGGTTCTACATCACTACACTAATATCACCACCCAGCAGGTTCTAAATCACTAATATCACCATCCAGCAGGTTCTACATCACTACACTAATATCACCATCCAGCAGGTTCTACATCACTACACTAATATCACCATCCAGCAGGTTCTACATCACTACACTAATATCAACATCCAGCAGGTTCTACATCACTACACTAATATCACCATCCAGCAGGTTCTACATCACTCCACTAATATCACCATCCAGCAGGTTCTACATCACTAATATCATCATCCAGCAGGTTCTACATCACTAATATCACCATCCAGCAGGTTCTACATCACTAATATCACCATCCAGCAGGTTCTACATCACTAAAATCACCATCCAGCAGGTTCTACATCACTAATATCACCATCCAGCAGGTTCTACATCACTAACTTCACCATCCAGCAGGTTCTACATCACTAATATCACCATCCAGCAGGTTCTACATCACTAACATCACCATCCAGCAGGTTCTACATCACTAATATCACCACCCAGCAGGTTCTGCATCAGTAATATCACCATCCAGCAGGTTCTACATCACTAATATCACCATCCAGCAGGTTCTACATCACTAATATCACCATCCAGCAGGTTCTACATCCCTAATATCACCGTCCAGCAGGTTCTACATCACTACACTAATATCACCATCCAGCAGGTTCTACATCACTAATATCACCATCCAGAAGGTTCTAAATCACTAATATCACCATCCAGCAGGTTCTACATCACTACACTAATATCACCATCCAGTAGGTTCTACATCACTACACTAATATCACCATCCAGCAGGTTCTACATCCCTAATATCACCGTCCAGCAGTTTCTACATCACTACACTAATATCACCATCCAGCAGGTTCTACATCACTAATATCACCATCCAGAAGGTTCTACATCACTAATACCACCATCCAGCAGGTTCTACATCACTACACTAATATCACCATCCAGTAGGTTCTACATCACTACACTAATATCACCATCCAGCAGGTTCTACATCACTACACTAATATCACCATCCAGCAGGTTCTACATCACTAATATCATCATCCAGCAGGTTCTACATCACTAATATCACCATCCAGCAGGTTCTACATCACTAATATCACCATCCAGCAGGTTCTACATCACTAACTTCACCATCCAGCAGATTCTACATCACTAATATCACCATCCAGCAGGTTCTACATCACTAACATCACAATCCAGCAGGTTCTACATCACTAATATCACCATCCAGCAGGTTCTACATCACTAACATCACCATCCAGCAGGTTCTACATCACTAATATCACCACCCAGCAGGTTCTACATCAGTAATATCACCATCCAGCAGGTTCTACATCACTAATATCACCATCCAGCAGGTTCTACATCACTAATATCACCATCCAGCAGGTTCTACATCCCTAATATCACCGTCCAGCAGGTTCTACATCACTACACTAATATCACCATCCAGCAGGTTCTACATCACTAATATCACCATCCAGCAGGTTCTACATCACTACACTAATATCACCATCCAGTAGGTTCTACATCACTACACTAATATCACCATCCAGCAGGTTCTACATCCCTAATATCACCGTCAAGCAGGTTCTACATCACTACACTAATATCACCATCCAGCAGGTTCTACATCACTAATATCACCATCCAGAAGGTTCTACATCACTAATACCACCATCCAGCAGGTTCTACATCACTACACTAATATCACCATCCAGTAGGTTCTACATCACTACACTAATATCACCATCCAGCAGGTTCTACATCACTAATATCACCATCCAGCTGGTTCTACATCACTGATATCACCATCCAGCAGGTTCTACATCACTAATATCACCATCCAGCAGGTTCTACATCACTACACTAATATCACCATCCAGCAGGTTCTACATCACTAATATCACCATCCAGCAGGTTCTACATCACTAATATCACCATCCAGCAGGTTCTACATCACTAATATCACCATCCAGCAGGTTCTACATCACTAATATCACCATCCAGCAGGTTCTACATCACTAATATCACCATCCAGCAGGTTCTACATCACTAATATCACCATCCAGCAGGTTCTACATCACTAATATCACCATCCAGCAGGTTCTACATCACTAATATCACCATCCAGCAGGTTCTACATCACTAACATCACCATCCAGCAGGTTCTACATCACTAATATCACCATCCAGCAGGTTCTACATCACTAACATCACCATCCAGCAGATTCTACATCGCTAATATCACCATCCAGCAGGTTCTACATCACTAATATCACCATCCAGCAGGTTCTACATCAATAATATCACCATCCAGCAGGTTCTACATCCCTAATATCACCGTCCAGCAGGTTCTACATCACTAATTTCACCATCCAGCAGGTTCTACATCACTACACTAATATCACCATCCAGTAGGTTCTACATCACTACACTAATATCACCATCCAGCAGGTTCTACATCCCTAATATCACCGTCCAGCAGGTTCTACATCACTACACTAATATCACCATCCAGCAGGTTCTACATCACTAATATCACCATCCAGCAGGTTCTACATCACTACACTAATATCACCATCCAGCAGGTTCTACATCACTACGCTAATATCACCACCCAGCAGGTTCTACATCACTAATATCACCATCCAGCAGGTTCTACATCACTACACTAATATCACCATCCAGCAGGTTCTACATCACTACACTAATATCACCATCCAGCAGGTTCTACATCACTACACTAATATCAACATCCAGCAGGTTCTACATCACTACACTAATATCACCATCCAGCAGGTTCTACATCACTACACTAATATCACCATCCAGCAGGTTCTACATCACTAATATCATCATCCAGCAGGTTCTACATCACTAATATCACCATCCAGCAGGTTCTACATCACTAATATCACCATCCAGCAGGTTCTACATCACTAATATCACCATCCAGCAGGTTCTATATCACTAATATCACCATCCAGCAGGTTCTACATCACTAACATCACCATCCAGCAGGTTCTACATCACTAATATCACCATCCAGCAGGTTCTACATCACTAACATCATCATCCAGCAGGTTCTACATCACTAATATCACCACCCAGCAGGTTCTACATCAGTAATATCACCATCCAGCAGGTTCTACATCACTAATATCACCATCCAGCAGGTTCTACATCACTAATATCACCATCCAGCAGGTTCTACATCCCTAATATCACCGTCCGGCAGGTTCTACATCACTACACTAATATCACCATCCAGCAGCTTCTACATCACTAATATCACCATCCAGAAGGTTCTACATCACTAATATCACCATCCAGCAGGTTCTACATCACTACACTAATATCACCATCCAGTAGGTTCTACATCACTACACTAATATCACCATCCAGCAGGTTCTACATCCCTAATATCACCGTCCAGCAGGTTCTACATCACTACACTAATATCACCATCCAGCAGGTTCTACATCACTAATATCACCATCCAGAAGGTTCTACATCACTAATACCACCATCCAGCAGGTTCTACATCACTACACTAATATCACCATCCAGCAGGTTCTACATCACTAATATCACCATCCAGCAGGTTCTACATCACTAACATCACCATCCAGCAGGTTCTACATCACTAATATCACCATCCAGCAGGTTCTACATCACTAACATCACCATCCAGCAGGTTCTACATCGCTAATATCACCATCCAGTAGGTTCTATATCACTAATATCACCATCCAGCAGGTTCTACATCAATAATATCACCATCCAGCAGGTTCTACATCCCTAATATCACCATCCAGCAGGTTCTACATCACTAATTTCACCATCCAGCAGGTTCTACATCACTACACTAATATCACCATCCAGTAGGTTCTACATCACTACACTAATATCACCATCCAGCAGGTTCTACATCCCTAATATCACCGTCCAGCAGGTTCTACATCACTACACTAATATCACCATCCAGCAGGTTCTACATCACTAATATCACCATCCAGCAGGTTCTACATCACTAATATCACCATCCAGCAGGTTCTACATCACTAACATCACCATCCAGCAGGTTCTACATCACTAATATCAACATCCAGCAGGTTCTACATCACTAACATCACCATCCAGCAGGTTCTACATCACTAATATCACCACCCAGCAGGTTCTACATCAGTAATATCACCATCCAGCAGGTTCTACATCACTAATATCACCATCCAGCAGGTTCTACATCCCTAATATCACCGTCCAGCAGGTTCTACATCACTACACTAATATCACCATCCAGCAGGTTCTACATCACTAATATCACCATCCAGCAGGTTCTACATCACTACACTAATATCACCATCCAGTAGGTTCTACATCACTACACTAATATCACCATCCAGCAGGTTCTACATCCCTAAAATCACCGTCCAGCAGGTTCTACATCACTAATATCACCATCCAGCAGGTTCTACATCACTAATATCACCATCCAGCAGGTTCTACATCACTAATATCACCATCCAGCAGGTTCTACATCACTAACTTCACCATCCAGCAGGTTCTACATCACTAATATCACCATCCAGCAGGTTCTACATCACTAATATCACCATCCAGCAGGTTCTACATCACTAATATCACCATCCAGCAGGTTCTACATCACTAATATCACCATCCAGCAGGTTCTACATCACTAACTTCACCATCCAGCAGGTTCTACATCACTAATATCACCATCCAGCAGGTTCTACATCACTAACATCACCATCCAGCAGGTTCTACATCACTAATATCACCACCCAGCAGGTTCTGCATCAGTAATATCACCATCCAGCAGGTTCTACATCACTAATATCACCATCCAGCAGGTTCTACATCACTAATATCACCATCCAGCAGGTTCTACATCCCTAATATCACCGTCCAGCAGGTTCTACATCACTACACTAATATCACCATCCAGCAGGTTCTACATCACTAATATCACCATCCAGAAGGTTCTACATCACTAATATCACCATCCAGCAGGTTCTACATCACTACACTAATATCACCATCCAGTAGGTTCTACATCACTACACTAATATCACCATCCAGCAGGTTCTACATCCCTAATATCACCGTCCAGCAGTTTCTACATCACTACACTAATATCACCATCCAGCAGGTTCTACATCACTAATATCACCATCCAGAAGGTTCTACATCACTAATACCACCATCCAGCAGGTTCTACATCACTACACTAATATCACCATCCAGTAGGTTCTACATCACTACACTAATATCACCATCCAGCAGGTTCTACATCACTACACTAATATCACCATCCAGCAGGTTCTACATCACTAATATCATCATCCAGCAGGTTCTACATCACTAATATCACCATCCAGCAGGTTCTACATCACTAATATCACCATCCAGCAGGATCTACATCACTAACTTCACCATCCAGCAGATTCTACATCACTAATATCACCATCCAGCAGGTTCTACATCACTAACATCACAATCCAGCAGGTTCTACATCACTAATATCACCATCCAGCAGGTTCTACATCACTAACATCACCATCCAGCAGGTTCTACATCACTAATATCACCACCCAGCAGGTTCTACATCAGTAATATCACCATCCAGCAGGTTCTACATCACTAATATCACCATCCAGCAGGTTCTACATCACTAATATCACCATCCAGCAGGTTCTACATCCCTAATATCACCGTCCAGCAGGTTCTACATCACTACACTAATATCACCATCCAGCAGGTTCTACATCACTAATATCACCATCCAGAAGGTTCTACATCACTAATATCACCATCCAGCAGGTTCTACATCACTACACTAATATCACCATCCAGTAGGTTCTACATCACTACACTAATATCACCATCCAGCAGGTTCTACATCCCTAATATCACCGTCAAGCAGGTTCTACATCACTACACTAATATCACCATCCAGCAGGTTCTACATCACTAATATCACCATCCAGAAGGTTCTACATCACTAATACCACCATCCAGCAGGTTCTACATCACTACACTAATATCACCATCCAGTAGGTTCTACATCACTACACTAATATCACCATCCAGCAGGTTCTACATCACTAATATCACCATCCAGCTGGTTCTACATCACTGATATCACCATCCAGCAGGTTCTACATCACTAATATCACCATCCAGCAGGTTCTACATCACTACACTAATATCACCATCCAGCAGGTTCTACATCACTAATATCACCATCCAGCAGGTTCTACATCACTAATATCACCATCCAGCAGGTTCTACATCACTAATATCACCATCCAGCAGGTTCTACATCACTAATATCACCATCCAGCAGGTTCTACATCACTAATATCACCATCCAGCAGGTTCTACATCACTAATATCACCATCCAGCAGGTTCTACATCACTAATATCACCATCCAGCAGGTTCTACATCACTAATATCACCATCCAGCAGGTTCTACATCACTAACATCACCATCCAGCAGGTTCTACATCACTAATATCACCATCCAGCAGGTTCTACATCACTAACATCACCATCCAGCAGATTCTACATCGCTAATATCACCATCCAGCAGGTTCTACATCACTAATATCACCATCCAGCAGGTTCTACATCAATAATATCACCATCCAGCAGGTTCTACATCCCTAATATCACCGTCCAGCAGGTTCTACATCACTAATTTCACCATCCAGCAGGTTCTACATCACTACACTAATATCACCATCCAGTAGGTTCTACATCACTACACTAATATCACCATCCAGCAGGTTCTACATCCCTAATATCACCGTCCAGCAGGTTCTACATCACTACACTAATATCACCATCCAGCAGGTTCTACATCACTAATATCACCATCCAGCAGGTTCTACATCACTACACTAATATCACCATCCAGCAGGTTCTACATCACTACGCTAATATCACCACCCAGCAGGTTCTACATCACTAATATCACCATCCAGCAGGTTCTACATCACTACACTAATATCACCATCCAGCAGGTTCTACATCACTACACTAATATCACCATCCAGCAGGTTCTACATCACTACACTAATATCAACATCCAGCAGGTTCTACATCACTACACTAATATCACCATCCAGCAGGTTCTACATCACTACACTAATATCACCATCCAGCAGGTTCTACATCACTAATATCATCATCCAGCAGGTTCTACATCACTAATATCACCATCCAGCAGGTTCTACATCACTAATATCACCATCCAGCAGGTTCTACATCACTAATATCACCATCCAGCAGGTTCTATATCACTAATATCACCATCCAGCAGGTTCTACATCACTAACATCACCATCCAGCAGGTTCTACATCACTAATATCACCATCCAGCAGGTTCTACATCACTAACATCATCATCCAGCAGGTTCTACATCACTAATATCACCACCCAGCAGGTTCTACATCAGTAATATCACCATCCAGCAGGTTCTACATCACTAATATCACCATCCAGCAGGTTCTACATCACTAATATCACCATCCAGCAGGTTCTACATCCCTAATATCACCGTCCGGCAGGTTCTACATCACTACACTAATATCACCATCCAGCAGCTTCTACATCACTAATATCACCATCCAGAAGGTTCTACATCACTAATATCACCATCCAGCAGGTTCTACATCACTACACTAATATCACCATCCAGTAGGTTCTACATCACTACACTAATATCACCATCCAGCAGGTTCTACATCCCTAATATCACCGTCCAGCAGGTTCTACATCACTACACTAATATCACCATCCAGCAGGTTCTACATCACTAATATCACCATCCAGAAGGTTCTACATCACTAATACCACCATCCAGCAGGTTCTACATCACTACACGAATATCACCATCCAGCAGGTTCTACATCACTAATATCACCATCCAGCAGGTTCTACATCACTAACATCACCATCCAGCAGGTTCTACATCACTAATATCACCATCCAGCAGGTTCTACATCACTAACATCACCATCCAGCAGGTTCTACATCGCTAATATCACCATCCAGTAGGTTCTATATCACTAATATCACCATCCAGCAGGTTCTACATCAATAATATCACCATCCAGCAGGTTCTACATCCCTAATATCACCATCCAGCAGGTTCTACATCACTAATTTCACCATCCAGCAGGTTCTACATCACTACACTAATATCACCATCCAGTAGGTTCTACATCACTACACTAATATCACCATCCAGCAGGTTCTACATCCCTAATATCACCGTCCAGCAGGTTCTACATCACTACACTAATATCACCATCCAGCAGGTTCTACATCACTAATATCACCATCCAGCAGGTTCTACATCACTAATATCACCATCCAGCAGGTTCTACATCACTAACATCACCATCCAGCAGGTTCTACATCACTAATATCAACATCCAGCAGGTTCTACATCACTAACATCACCATCCAGCAGGTTCTACATCACTAATATCACCACCCAGCAGGTTCTACATCAGTAATATCACCATCCAGCAGGTTCTACATCACTAATATCACCATCCAGCAGGTTCTACATCCCTAATATCACCGTCCAGCAGGTTCTACATCACTACACTAATATCACCATCCAGCAGGTTCTACATCACTAATATCACCATCCAGCAGGTTCTACATCACTACACTAATATCACCATCCAGTAGGTTCTACATCACTACACTAATATCACCATCCAGCAGGTTCTACATCCCTAAAATCACCGTCCAGCAGGTTCTACATCACTACACTAATATCACCATCCAGCAGGTTCTACATCACTAATATCACCATCCAGAAGGTTCTACATCACTAATACCACCATCCAGCAGGTTCTACATCACTACACTAATATCACCATCCAGTAGGTTCTACATCACTACACTAATATCACCATCCAGCAGGTTCTACATCACTACACTAATATCACCATCCAGCAGGTTCTACATCACTAATATCATCATCCAGCAGGTTCTACATCACTAATATCACCATCCAGCAGGTTCTACATCACTAACATCACCATCCAGCAGGTTCTACATCACTAATATCACCAACCAGCAGGTTCTACATCAGTAATATCACCATCCAGCAGGTTCTACATCACTAATATCACCATCCAGCAGGTTCTACATCACTAATATCACCATCCAGCAGGTTCTACATCCCTAATATCACCGTCCAGCAGGTTCTACATCACTACACTAATATCACCATCCAGCAGGTTCTACATCACTAATATCACCATCCAGAAGGTTCTACATCACTAATATCACCATCCAGCAGGTTCTACATCACTACACTAATATCACCATCCAGTAGGTTCTACATCACTACACTAATATCACCATCCAGCAGGTTCTACATCCCTAATATCACCGTCCAGCAGGTTCTACATTACTACACTAATATCACCATCCAGCAGGTTCTACATCACTAATATCACCATCCAGAAGGTTCTACATCACTAATACCACCATCCAGCAGGTTCTACATCACTACACTAATATCACCATCCAGCAGGTTCTACATCACTAATATCACCATCCAGCAGGTTCTACATCACTAACATCACCATCCAGCAGGTTCTACATCACTAATATCACCATCCAGCAGGTTCTACATCACTAACATCACCATCCAGCAGGTTCTACATCGCTAATATCACCATCCAGTAGGTTCTACATCACTAATATCACCATCCAGCAGGTTCTACATCAATAATATCACCATCCAGCAGGTTCTACATCCCTAATATCACCGTCCAGCAGGTTCTACATAACTAATTTCACCATCCAGCAGGTTCTACATCACTACACTAATATCACCATCCAGTAGGTTCTACATCACTACACTAATATCACCATCCAGCTGGTTCTACATCCCTAATATCACCGTCCAGCAGGTTCTACATCACTACACTAATATCACCATCCAGCAGGTTCTACATCACTAATATCACCATCCAGCAGGTTCTACATCACTACACTAATATCACCATCCAGGAGGTTCTACATCACTACACTAATATCACCACCCAGCAGGTTCTACATCCCTAATATCACCGTCCAGCAGGTTCTACATCACTACACTAATATCACCATCCAGCATGTTCTACATCACTAATATCACCATCCAGCAGGTTCTACATCACTACACTAATATCACCATCCATTAGGTTCTACATCACTACACTAATATCACCACCCAGCAGGTTCTAAATCACTAATATCACCATCCAGCAGGTTCTACATCACTACACTAATATCACCATCCAGCAGGTTCTACATCACTACACTAATATCAACATCCAGCAGGTTCTACATCACTACACTAATATCACCATCCAGCAGGTTCTACATCACTACACTTATATCACCATCCAGCAGGTTCTACATCACTAATATCATCATCCAGCAGGTTCTACATCACTAATATCACCATCCAGAAGGTTCTACATCACTAATACCACCATCCAGCAGGTTCTACATCACTACACTAATATCACCATCCAGCAGGTTCTACATCACTAATATCACCATCCAGCAGGTTCTACATCACTAACATCACCATCCAGCAGGTTCTACATCACTAATATCACCATCCAGCAGGTTCTACATCACTAACATCACCATCCAGCAGGTTCTACATCGCTAATATCACCATCCAGTAGGTTCTACATCACTAATATCACCATCCAGCAGGTTCTACATCAATAATATCACCATCCAGCAGGTTCTACATCCCTAATATCACCGTCCAGCAGGTTCTACATCACTAATTTCACCATCCAGCAGGTTCTACATCACTACACCAATATCACCATCCAGTAGGTTCTACATCACTACACTAATATCACCATCCAGCAGGTTCTACATCCCTAATATCACCGTCCAGCAGGTTCTACATCACTACACTAATATCACCATCCAGCAGGTTCTACATCACTAATATCACCATCCAGCAGGTTCTACATCACTACACTAATATCACCATCCAGGAGGTTCTACATCACTACACTAATATCACCACCCAGCAGGTTCTAAATCACTAATATCACCATCCAGCAGGTTCTACATCACTACACTAATATCACCATCCAGCAGGTTCTACATCACTACACTAATATCACCATCCAGCAGGTTCTACATCACTACACTAATATCAACATCCAGCAGGTTCTACATCACTACACTAATATCACCATCCAGCAGGTTCTACATCACTCCACTAATATCACCATCCAGCAGGTTCTACATCACTAATATCATCATCCAGCAGGTTCTACATCACTAATATCACCATCCAGCAGGTTCTACATCACTAATATCACCATCCAGCAGGTTCTACATCACTAAAATCACCATCCAGCAGGTTCTACATCACTAATATCACCATCCAGCAGGTTCTACATCACTAACTTCACCATCCAGCAGGTTCTACATCACTAATATCACCATCCAGCAGGTTCTACATCACTAACATCACCATCCAGCAGGTTCTACATCACTAATATCACCACCCAGCAGGTTCTGCATCAGTAATATCACCATCCAGCAGGTTCTACATCACTAATATCACCATCCAGCAGGTTCTACATCACTAATATCACCATCCAGCAGGTTCTACATCCCTAATATCACCGTCCAGCAGGTTCTACATCACTACACTAATATCACCATCCAGCAGGTTCTACATCACTAATATCACCATCCAGAAGGTTCTACATCACTAATATCATCATCCAGCAGGTTCTACATCACTAATATCACCATCCAGCAGGTTCTACATCACTAACATCACCATCCAGCAGGTTCTACATCACTAATATCACCACCCAGCAGGTTCTACATCAGTAATATCACCATCCAGCAGGTTCTACATCACTAATATCACCATCCAGCAGGTTCTACATCACTAATATCACCATCCAGCAGGTTCTACATCCCTAATATCACCGTCCAGCAGGTTCTACATCACTACACTAATATCACCATCCAGCAGGTTCTACATCACTAATATCACCATCCAGAAGGTTCTACATCACTAATATCACCATCCAGCAGGTTCTACATCACTACACTAATATCACCATCCAGTAGGTTCTACATCACTACACTAATATCACCATCCAGCAGGTTCTACATCCCTAATATCACCGTCCAGCAGGTTCTACATTACTACACTAATATCACCATCCAGCAGGTTCTACATCACTAATATCACCATCCAGAAGGTTCTACATCACTAATACCACCATCCAGCAGGTTCTACATCACTACACTAATATCACCATCCAGCAGGTTCTACATCACTAATATCACCATCCAGCAGGTTCTACATCACTAACATCACCATCCAGCAGGTTCTACATCACTAATATCACCATCCAGCAGGTTCTACATCACTAACATCACCATCCAGCAGGTTCTACATCGCTAATATCACCATCCAGTAGGTTCTACATCACTAATATCACCATCCAGCAGGTTCTACATCAATAATATCACCATCCAGCAGGTTCTACATCCCTAATATCACCGTCCAGCAGGTTCTACATCACTAATTTCACCATCCAGCAGGTTCTACATCACTACACTAATATCACCATCCAGTAGGTTCTACATCACTACACTAATATCACCATCCAGCTGGTTCTACATCCCTAATATCACCGTCCAGCAGGTTCTACATCACTACACTAATATCACCATCCAGCAGGTTCTACATCACTAATATCACCATCCAGCAGGTTCTACATCACTACACTAATATCACCATCCAGGAGGTTCTACATCACTACACTAATATCACCACCCAGCAGGTTCTACATCCCTAATATCACCGTCCAGCAGGTTCTACATCACTACACTAATATCACCATCCAGCATGTTCTACATCACTAATATCACCATCCAGCAGGTTCTACATCACTACACTAATATCACCATCCAGGAGGTTCTACATCACTACACTAATATCACCACCCAGCAGGTTCTAAATCACTAATATCACCATCCAGCAGGTTCTACATCACTACACTAATATCACCATCCAGCAGGTTCTACATCACTACACTAATATCAACATCCAGCAGGTTCTACATCACTACACTAATATCACCATCCAGCAGGTTCTACATCACTACACTTATATCACCATCCAGCAGGTTCTACATCACTAATATCATCATCCAGCAGGTTCTACATCACTAATATCACCATCCAGAAGGTTCTACATCACTAATACCACCATCCAGCAGGTTCTACATCACTACACTAATATCACCATCCAGCAGGTTCTACATCACTAATATCACCATCCAGCAGGTTCTACATCACTAACATCACCATCCAGCAGGTTCTACATCACTAATATCACCATCCAGCAGGTTCTACATCACTAACATCACCATCCAGCAGGTTCTACATCGCTAATATCACCATCCAGTAGGTTCTACATCACTAATATCACCATCCAGCAGGTTCTACATCAATAATATCACCATCCAGCAGGTTCTACATCCCTAATATCACCGTCCAGCAGGTTCTACATCACTAATTTCACCATCCAGCAGGTTCTACATCACTACACCAATATCACCATCCAGCAGGTTCTACATCACTACACTAATATCACCATCCAGCAGGTTCTACATCACTACACTAATATCACCATCCAGCAGGTTCTACATCCCTAATATCACCGTCCAGCAGGTTCTACATCACTACACTAATATCACCATCCAGCAGGTTCTACATCACTAATATCACCATCCAGCAGGTTCTACATCACTACACTAATATCACCATCCAGGAGGTTCTACATCACTACACTAATATCACCACCCAGCAGGTTCTAAATCACTAATATCACCATCCAGCAGGTTCTACATCACTACACTAATATCACCATCCAGCAGGTTCTACATCACTACACTAATATCACCATCCAGCAGGTTCTACATCACTACACTAATATCAACATCCAGCAGGTTCTACATCACTACACTAATATCACCATCCAGCAGGTTCTACATCACTCCACTAATATCACCATCCAGCAGGTTCTACATCACTAATATCATCATCCAGCAGGTTCTACATCACTAATATCACCATCCAGCAGGTTCTACATCACTAATATCACCATCCAGCAGGTTC
Source organism: Salvelinus fontinalis (assembly GCF_029448725.1). Classification (NCBI taxonomy): domain Eukaryota; kingdom Metazoa; phylum Chordata; class Actinopteri; order Salmoniformes; family Salmonidae; genus Salvelinus; species Salvelinus fontinalis. Next base: position 54,321 of record NW_026601127.1, read on the forward strand.
TACATCACTAAAATCACCATCCAGCAGGTTCTACATCACTAATATCACCATCCAGCGGGTTCTACATCACTAACTTCACCATCCGGCAGGTTCTACATCACTAATATCACCATCCAGCAGGTTCTACATCACTAACATCACCATCCAGCAGGTTCTACATCACTAATATCACCACCCAGCAGGTTCTGCATCAGTAATATCACCATCCAGCAGGTTCTACATCACTAATATCACCATCCAGCAGGTTCTACATCACTAATATCACCATCCAGCAGGTTCTACATCCCTAATATCACCGTCCAGCAGGTTCTACATCACTACACTAATATCACCATCCAGCAGGTTCTACATCACTAATATCACCATCCAGAAGGTTCTACATCACTAATATCACCATCCAGCAGGTTCTACATCACTACACTAATATCACCATCCAGTAGGTTCTACATCACTACACTAATATCACCATCCAGCAGGTTCTACATCCCTAATATCACCGTCCAGCAGTTTCTACATCACTACACTAATATCACCATCCAGCAGGTTCTACATCACTAATATCACCATCCAGAAGGTTCTACATCACTAATACCACCATCCAGCAGGTTCTACATCACTACACTAATATCACCATCCAGTAGGTTCTACATCACTACACTAATATCACCATCCAGCAGGTTCTACATCACTACACTAATATCACCATCCAGCAGGTTCTACATCACTAATATCATCATCCAGCAGGTTCTACATCACTAATATCACCATCCAGCAGGTTCTACATCACTAATATCACCATCCAGCAGGTTCTACATCACTAACTTCACCATCCAGCAGATTCTACATCACTAATATCACCATCCAGCAGGTTCTACATCACTAACATCACAATCCAGCAGGTTCTACATCACTAATATCACCATCCAGCAGGTTCTACATCACTAACATCACCATCCAGCAGGTTCTACATCACTAATATCACCACCCAGCAGGTTCTACATCAGTAATATCACCATCCAGCAGGTTCTACATCACTAATATCACCATCCAGCAGGTTCTACATCACTAATATCACCATCCAGCAGGTTCTACATCCCTAATATCACCGTCCAGCAGGTTCTACATCACTACACTAATATCACCATCCAGCAGGTTCTACATCACTAATATCACCATCCAGAAGGTTCTACATCACTAATATCACCATCCAGCAGGTTCTACATCACTACACTAATATCACCATCCAGTAGGTTCTACATCACTACACTAATATCACCATCCAGCAGGTTCTACATCCCTAATATCACCGTCAAGCAGGTTCTACATCACTACACTAATATCACCATCCAGCAGGTTCTACATCACTAATATCACCATCCAGAAGGTTCTACATCACTAATACCACCATCCAGCAGGTTCTACATCACTACACTAATATCACCATCCAGTAGGTTCTACATCACTACACTAATATCACCATCCAGCAGGTTCTACATCACTACACTAATATCACCATCCAGCAGGTTCTACATCACTAATATCACCATCCAGAAGGTTCTACATCCCTAATATCACCGTCCAGCAGGTTCTACATCACTACACTAATATCGCCATCCAGCAGGTTCTACATCACTAATATCAACATCCAGCAGGTTCTACATCACTGATATCACCATCCAGCAGGTTCTACATCACTAATATCACCATCCAGCAGGTTCTACATCACTAATATCACCATCCAGCAGGTTCTACATCACTAATATCACCATCCAGCAGGTTCTACATCACTAATATTACCATCCAGTAGGTTCTACATCACTAATATCACCATCCAGCAGGTTCTACATCACGACACTAATATCACCATCCAGCAGGTTCTACATCACTACACGAATATCACCACCCAGCAGCTTCTACATCACTAATATCACCATCCAGCAGGTTCTACATCACTAATATCACCATCCAGTAGGTTTTACATCACTACACTAATATCACCATCCAGCAGGTTCTACATCACTACACTAATATCACCATCCAGCAGGTTCTACATCACTACACTAATATCACCATCCAGTAGGTTCTACATCACTAATTTCACCATCCAGTAGGTTCTACATCACTAATATCACCATCCAGCAGGTTCTACATCACTACACTAATATCACCATCCAGCAGGTTCTACATCACTACACTAATATCACCATCCAGCAGGTTCTACATCACTAATATCACCACCCAGCAGGTTCTACATCACTACACTAATATCACCATCCAGCAGGTTCTACATCACTAATATCACCACCCAGCAGGTTCTACATCACTACATTAATATCACCATCCAGCAGCTTCTACATCACTAATATCACCATCCAGCAGGTTCTACATCACTACACTAATATCACCACCCAGCAGGTTCTACATCACTAATATCACCATCCAGCAGGTTCTACATCACTAATATCACCATCCAGCTGGTTCTACATCACTAATATCACCATCCAGCAGGTTCTACATCACTAATATCACCATCCAGCAGGTTCTACATCACTACACTAATATCACCATCCAGCAGGTTCTACATCACTAATATCACCATCCAGCAGGTTCTACATCACTAATATCACCATCCAGCAGGTTCTACATCACTACACTAATATCACCATCCAGCAGGTTCTACATCACTACACTAATATCACCATCCAGCAGGTTCTACATCACTAATATCACCACCCAGCAGGTTCTACATCACTACACTAATATCACCATCCAGCAGGTTCTACATCACTACACTAATATCACCATCCAGCAGGTTCTACATCACTACACTAATATCACCATCCAGCAGGTTCTACATCACTAATATCACCATCCAGCAGGTTCTACATCACTACACTAATATCACCATCCAGCAGGTTCTACATCACTACACTAATATCACCACCCAGCAGGTTCTACATCACTACACTAATATCACCATCCAGCAGGTTCTACATCACTACACTAATATCACCATCCAGCAGGTTCTACATCACTAATATCACCATCCAGCAGGTTCTACATCACTACACTAATATCACCATCCAGCAGGTTCTACATCACTAATATCACCATCCAGCAGGTTCTACATCACTAATATCACCATCCAGTAGGTTCTACATCACTAATATCACCACCCAGCAGGTTCTACATCACTACACTAATATCACCATCCAGCAGGTTCTACATCACTACACTAATATCACCATCCAGCAGGTTCTACATCACTAACATCACCATCCAGTAGGTTCTACACAGTTCTCTGTTTTCCATACGTTCCTGTGCCACCATTACGCTTAAAGCTTTTTGAATGTTACTGACAGAGTTACTTCTCAAATGACACCAGATGATCTGGTCAGAAGAATTGCACTATGTAGGGAATATGGAATAGGGTGATCCTCCTTCTAGAAGTGCACTATGCAGGGACTAGGGAATAGTGTGATCCTCCTTCTAGATGTGCACTATGCAGGGAATAGGGTGATCCTCCTTCTAGAAGTGCACTATGCAGGGACTAGGGAATAGTGTGATCCTCCTTCTAGATGTGCACTATGCAGGGAATAGGGTGATCCTCCTCATATAAGTGCACTATGCAGGGAATAGGGTGCTCCTCCTCATACAAGTGCACATATGTAGGGAATAGGGTGATCCTCCTCATACAAGTGCACATATGTAGGGAATAGGGTGCTCCTCCTCATACAAGTGCACATCTGTAGGGAATAGGGTGATCCTCCTCATACAAGTGCACATCTGTAGGGAATAGGGTGATCCTCCTCATACAAGTGCACTATGTAGGAATGCCATTTGAAATGCTCCTCCTTATAAACCAATCAGTGTTTTTCCGCCACATAGTCTGGCTGCCTGGGCCTGACCCGACTGTTCAGACGTTTGGTGTCAACACTCTTATCTTCTACAGCTGGAGTGAAGAGACAGACAGAGAGAGAGAGTAGCAGGGAGGAGAGAGGGGGGAGGGGGAGAGAGGGGGGGAGAGAGAGGGAGAGAGCGAGAGAGAGAGAGGGTAGCAGAGAGGAGAGAGGAGAGAGGGGGGAGAGAGAGAGAGAGAGAGAGAGAGAGAGAGAGAGAGAGAGAGAGAGAGAGAGAGAGAGAGAGAGAGAGAGAGAGAGAGAGAAGCAGAGAGGAGAGGGGGGGGGGGAGAGAGAGATCCTAAATGAGATGCTCAAACTCACTAGTGCAAAATTACAATTGGCTATATTAAAACTGTTTAATTTGGTCCTGAGTGTAAGTTATTTCCCTGACATCTGGAATCAAGGACTCTTAACCCCAATCTTTAAAACGGAGACAAATTTGACCCTAACAATTACAGAGGCATTTGTGTGAACAGTAACCTGGGGAAGGTTTTCTGTAGTATTATAAATGTAAGAGTTCTAAACTTCCTTAATAAGCACAATGTCTTGAGTAAAAGCCAAATTGAATTTATACCAAAACGTCATACAACTGATCATATTTACACCCTACACACCCTGATAGATTAACATGTCCACCAAAATAATACCAAAATATACGCTTGCTTTATCGACTTCCAAAAAGCATTTGATTACATTTGGCATACAGGACTGTTCTACAAAGTTATTGAAAGTGGTGTAGGGGGTAAAACATATGACATAATTAAATCAATGTATACTGGCAATACGTGCAGCATTCAAATTGGCAAGAAAAGAACATAATTCTTTAACCAGGGGCGGGGCCTTCGTCAGGGTTGCAATCTGAGCCCTGCACTCTTCAATATTTACATCAACGAATTGTCCACTATTCTAGAAAAATCCTCAGCCCCTGGTGTTAGTCTCCACAATTCAGAGGTTAAATGCCTACTCTTCGCAGATGACCTATGCCTGCTGTCACCCACAGCACATGGCCTACAGCAGAGCCTGGACCTGCTAGAGCAGTACTGCCAGACCTGGGCCCTGGCAGTAAAACCCAAAAAGACTAAAATAATGATTTTCCAGAGAAGATCCAGATCTCAGGGAATTAGACCAAAGTTCTCAATTGGTACAAAATATATAGAGTACTGCACACACTAGAATTACTTAGGTTTAAAAATAAGCTCAACTGGACTCCTTAATGAGGCAGTGAATGAACAGAGAGAGAAAGCACGCAGGGCATTCTACACCATTAAGAAGCTCATTCAAATTGAAATACCTATTAAAATTTGGCTAAAACTAATTGAATATGTCATTGAACCAATTGCACTTTATGGCAGCTAGGTGTGGGGTCCACTTGCAAAACAAGATTTCATCAAATGGGACAAAAAACCCATTGAAACCCTGCATGCAGAGTTCTGTAAGATTATCCTACATGTCCAGAGGAAAACTACAAACAATGCATGCAGGGCAGAATTAGGCAAATATCCACTAATAATAATAACTCAAAAGAGAGCAATTAAGTTTTGGAAACATCTAAAATTCAGTGATCCCCTCTCATATCATTACCAAGCCCTGCAATACCAAGAGCTGAACAAAGAAAAGAGTCCCCTCATCCAGCTGGTCCTGGGACTGAGTTCACAAACCTGTTCTACTAACACACTGAAGCCTCAAGACCAGAACATCCAATCAATCAGAATAAACCAAATTACAACACAGTCAAAACAAAACTATATTGCTTATTGGGAAACACAAGCACAAACACA